>NW_028148591.1:0-42377 GCF_965153285.1 Podarcis tiliguerta | reverse complement strand
ACAGGTTAAGTTGTTGAGGGCTGATTTCATGTCCTATGATATAAAAGCCTTCTGTTTCCACCGCCAAACCTTTCAGGGGAGAATTTGCAACAGTTTGGCACCATTTTTGAGTGAATTGGAGAATTTCAGATTTTTGCTGAAGTTGTGACCCCGGGCCTTAGAAAAAATTTTCCGCACAGGTTAAGTTGTCAAGGTCTGTTTTCATGTCCTATGATAAAAAGCCTTCTGTTTCCACCGCCAAACCTTTCAGGGGAGAATTTGGAGCAGTTTGGCACCATTTTTGAGTGAATTGGAGAATTTCAGATTTTTGCTGAAGTTGTGACCCCGGGGCTTAGAAATTTTTTTTTCACACGTTAAGATGTTGAGGCCTGATTTCATGTCCTATGATAAAAAGCCTTCTGTTTCCACCACCAAACCTTTCAGGGGAGAATTTGCAACAGTTTGGCACCATTTTTGAGTGAATTGGAGAATTTCAGATTTTTGCTGAAGTTGTGACCGGGGCTTAGAAATTTTTTTTTTTCACAGGTTAAGTTGTCAAGGTCTGATTTCATGTCCTATGATAAAAAGCCTTCTGTTTCCACCGCCAAACCTTTCAGGGGAGAATTTGCAACAGTTTGGCACCATTTTTGAGTGAATTGGAGAATGTCAGATTTTTGCTGAAGTTGTGACCCCGGGGCTTAGAATTTTTTTTTTTCACAGGTTTAGTTGTGGAGGGCTGATTTCATGTCCTATGATAAAAAGCCTTCTGTTTCCACCGCCAAACCTTTCAGGGGAGAATTTGCAACAGTTTGGCACCATTTTTGAGTGAATTGGAGAATTTCAGATTTTTGCTGAAGTTGTGACCCCGGGGCTTAGAATTTTTTTTTTTCACAGGTTAACTTGTTGAGGTCTGATTTCATGTCCTATGATAAAAAGCCTTCTGTTTCCACCGCCAAACCTTTCAGGGGAGAATTTGCAACAGTTTGGCACCATTTTTGAGTGAATTGGAGAATTTCAGATTTTTGCTGAAGTTGTGACCCCGGGCCTTAGAAAAAAATTTTCCGCACAGGTTAAGTTGTCAAGGTCTGTTTTCATGTCCTATGATAAAAAGCCTTCTGTTTCCACCGCCAAACCTTTCAGGGGAGAATTTGGAGCAGTTTGGCACCATTTTTGAGTGAATTGGAGAATTTCAGATTTTTGCTGAAGTTGTGACCCCGGGGCTTAGAAAATTTTTTTTTCACACGTTAAGTTGTTGAGGCCTGATTTCATGTCCTATGATAAAAAGCCTTCTGTTTCCACCACCAAACCTTTCAGGGGAGAATTTGCAACAGTTTGGCACCATTTTTGAGTGAATTGGAGAATTTCAGATTTTTGCTGAAGTTGTGACCGGGGCTTAGAAAATTTTTTTTTCACAGGTTAAGTTGTCAAGGTCTGATTTCATGTCCTATGATAAAAAGCCTTCTGTTTCCACCGCCAAACCTTTCAGGGGAGAATTTGCAACAGTTTGGCACCATGTTTGAGTGAATTGGAGAATTTCAGATTTTTGCTGAACTTGTGACCCCGGGGCTTAGAAATATTTTTTTCCACAGGTTTAGTTGTTGAGGGCTGATTTCATGTCCTATGATAAAAAGCCTTCTGTTTCCACCGCCAAACCTTTCAGGGGAGAATTTGCAACAGTTTGGCACCATTTTTGAGTGAATTGGAGAATTTCAGATTTTTGCTGAAGTTGTGACCCCGGGGCTTAGAATTTTTTTTTCACAGGTTAAGTTGTTGAGGGCTGATTTCATGTCCTATGATGAAAAGCCTTCTGTTTCCACCGCCAAACCTTTCAGGGGAGAATTTGCAACAGTTTGGCACCATTTTTGAGTGAATTGGAGAATTTCAGATTTTTGCTGAAGTTGTGACTCCGGGGCTTAGAAATTTTTTTTTTCACACGTTAAGTTGTCAAGGTCTGATTTCATGTCCCATGATAAAAAGCCTTCCGTTTCCACCGCCAATCATTTCAGGGGAGAATTTGCAACAGTTTGGCACCATTTTTGAGTGAATTGGAGAATTTCAGATTTTTGCTGAAGTTGTGACTCCGGGGCTTAGAATTTTTTTTTTTCACAGGTTAAGTTGTCAAGGTCTGATTTCATGTCCCATGATAAAAAGCCTTCTGTTTCCACCGCCAAACATTTCAGGGGAGAATTTGCAACAGTTTGGCACCATTTTTGAGTGAATTGGAGAATTTCAGATTTTTGCTGAAGTTGTGACCGGGGCTTAGAAAATTTTTTTTCCACAGGTTAAGTTGTTGAGGGCTGATTTCATGTCCTATGATGAAAAGCCTTCTGTTTCCACCGCCAAACCTTTCAGGGGAGAATTTGCAACAGTTTGGCACCATTTTTGAGTGAATTGGAGAATTTCAGATTTTTGCTGAAGTTGTGACTCCGGGGCTTAGAATTTTTTTTTTTCACAGGTTAAGTTGTCAAGGTCTGATTTCATGTCCCATGATAAAAAGCCTTCTGTTTCCACCGCCAAACATTTCAGGGGAGAATTTGCAACAGTTTGGCACCATTTTTGAGTGAATTGCAGAATTTCAGATTTTTGCTGAAGTTGTGACCCCGGGGCTTAGAAAATTTTTTTTTCACAGGTTTAGTTGTTGAGGGCTGATTTCATGTCCTATGATAAAAAGCCTTCTGTTTCCACCGCCAAACCTTTCACGGGAGAATTTGCAACAGTTTGGCACCATTTTTGAGTGAATTGGAGAATTTCAGATTTTTGCTGAAGTTGTGACCGGGGCTTAGAAAATTTTTTTTTCACAGGTTAAGTTGTCAAGGTCTGATTTCATGTCCTATGATAAAAAGCCTTCTGTTTCCACCGCCAAACCTTTCAGGGGAGAATTTGGAAAAGTCTGGCACCATTTTTGAGTGAATTGGAGAATTTCAGATTTTTGCTGAACTTGTGACCCCGGGGCTTAGAAATTTTTTTTTCCACAGGTTTAGTTGTTGAGGGCTGATTTCATGTCCTATGATAAAAAGCCTTCTGTTTCCACCGCCAAACCTTTCAGGGGAGAATTTGGAAAAGTCTGGCACCATTTTTGAGTGAATTGGAGAATTTCAGATTTTTGCTGAAGTTGTGACCCCGGGGCTTAGAAATTTTTTTTTTCACAGGTTAAGTTGTTGAGGGCTGATTTCATGTCCTATGATAAAAAGCCTTCTGTTTCCACCGCCAAACCTTTTGAGGGGAGAATTTGCAACAGTTTGGCACCATTTTTGAGTGAATTGGAGAATTTCAGATTTTTGCTGAAGTTGTGACCCCGGGCCTTAGAAAAAAAATTTCCGCACAGGTTAAGTTGTCAAGGTCTGTTTTCATGTCCTATGATAAAAAGCCTTCTGTTTCCACCGCCAAACCTTTCAGGGGAGACTTTGGAGCAGTTTGGCACCATTTTTGAGTGAATTGGAGAATTTCAGATTTTTGCTGAAGTTGTGACCCCGGGGCTTAGAAATTTTTTTTTTCACACGTTAAGTTGTTGAGGCCTGATTTCATGTCCTATGACAAAAAGCCTTCTGTTTCCACCACCAAACCTTTCAGGGGAGAATTTGCAACAGTTTGGCACCATTTTTGAGTGAATTGGAGAATTTCAGATTTTTGCTGAAGTTGTGACCGGGGCTTAGAAAAAAATTTTTCCACAGGTTAAGTTGTTGAGGGCTGATTTCATGTCCTATGATGAAAAGCCTTCTGTTTCCACCGCCAAACCTTTCAGGGGAGAATTTGCAACAGTTTGGCACCATTTTTGAGTGAATTGGAGAATTTCAGATTTTTGCTGAAGTTGTGACTCCGGGGCTTAGAATTATTTTTTTTCACAGGTTAAGTTGTCAAGGTCTGATTTCATGTCCCATGATAAAAAGCCTTCTGTTTCCACCGCCAAACATTTCAGGGGAGAATTTGCAACAGTTTGGCACCATTTTTGAGTGAATTGCAGAATTTCAGATTTTTGCTGAACTTGTGACCCCGGGGCTTAGAAATTTTTTTTTTCACAGGTTTAGTTGTTGAGGGCTGATTTCATGTCCTATGATAAAAAGCCTTCTGTTTCCACCGCCAAACCTTTCAGGGGAGAATTTGCAACAGTTTGGCACCATTTTTGAGTGAATTGGAGAATTTCAGATTTTTGCTGAAGTTGTGACCGGGGCTTAGAAAATTTTTTTTCCACAGGTTAAGTTGTTGAGGGCTGATTTCATGTCCTATGATAAAAAGCCTTCTGTTTCCACCGCCAAACCTTTCAGGGGAGAATTTGCAACAGTTTGGCACCATTTTTGAGTGAATTGGAGAATTTCAGATTTTTGCTGAACTTGTGACCCCGGGGCTTAGAAATTTTTTTTTTCACAGGTTAAGTTGTCAAGGTCTGATTTCATGTCGTATGATAACAAGTCTTCTGTTTCCACCACCAAACCTTTCAGGGGAAAATTTGCAACAGTTTGGCACCATTTTTGAGTGAATTGGAGAATTTCAGATTTTTGCTGAAGTTGTGACCCCGGGGCTTAGAATTTTTTTTTTCACAGGTTAAGTTGTCAAGGTCTGATTTCATGTCCTATGATAAAAAGCCTTCTGTTTCCACCGCCAAACCTTTCAGGGGAGAATTTGGAAAAGTCTGGCACCATTTTTGAGTGAATTGGAGAATTTCAGATTTTTGCTGAACTTGTGACCCCGGGGCTTAGAAATATTTTTTTTCACAGGTTTAGTTGTTGAGGGCTGATTTCATGTCCTATGATAAAAAGCCTTCTGTTTCCACCGCCAAACCTTTCACGGGAGAATTTGCAACAGTTTGGCACCATTTTTGAGTGAATTGGAGAATTTCAGATTTTTGCTGAAGTTGTGACCCCGGGGCTTAGAAATTTTTTTTTTCACAGGTTAAGTTGTCAAGGTCTGATTTCATGTCCTATGATAAAAAGCCTTCTGTTTCCACCGCCAAACCTTTCAGGGGAGAATTTGGAAAAGTCTGGCACCATTTTTGAGTGAATTGGAGAATTTCAAATTTTTGCTGAACTTGTGACCCCGGGGCTTAGAAATTTTTTTTTCCACAGGTTTAGTTGTTGAGGGCTGATTTCATGTCCTATGATAAAAAGCCTTCTGTTTCCACCGCCAAACCTTTCAGGGGAGAATTTGCAACAGTTTGGCACCATTTTGGAGTGAATTGGAGAATTTCAGATTTTTGCTGAAGTTGTGACCCCGGGGCTTAGAAATTTTTTTTTTCACAGGTTAAGTTGTCAAGGTCTGATTTCATGTCCTATGATAAAAAGCCTTCTGTTTCCACCGCCAAACCTTTCAGGGGAGAATTTGGAAATGTCTGGCACCATTTTTGAGTGAATTGGAGAATTTCAGATTTTTGCTGAAGTTGTGACCCCGGGGCTTAGAAATTTTTTTTTTCACAGGTTAAGTTGTTGAGGGCTGATTTCATGTCCTATGATAAAAAGCCTTCTGTTTCCACCGCCAAACCTTTCAGGGGAGAATTTGCAACAGTTTGGCACCATTTTTGAGTGAATTGGAGAATTTCAGATTTTTGCTGAAGTTGTGACCCCGGGCCTTAGAAAAAAAATTTCCGCACAGGTTAAGTTGTCAAGGTCTGATTTCATGTCCTATGATAAAAAGCCTTCTGTTTCCACCGCCAAACCTTTCAGGGGAGAATTTGGAAAAGTCTGGCACCATGTTTGAGTGAATTGGAGAATTTCAGATTTTTGCTGAAGTTGTGACCCCGGGGCTTAGAAATTTTTTTTTCCACAGGTTTAGTTGTTGGGGGCTGATTTCATGTCCTATGATAAAAAGCCTTCTGTTTCCACCGCCAAACCTTTCAGGGGAGAATTTGCAACAGTTTGGCACCATTTTTGAGTGAATTGGAGAATTTCAGATTTTTGCTGAAGTTGTGACCGGGGCTTAGAAAATTTTTTTTCCACAGGTTAAGTTGTTGAGGGCTGATTTCATGTCCTATGATAAAAAGCCTTCTGTTTCCACCGCCAAACCTTTCAGGGGAGAATTTGCAACAGTTTGGCACCATTTTTGAGTGAATTGGAGAATTTCAGATTTTTGCTGAACTTGTGACCCCGGGGCTTAGAAATTTTTTTTTTCACAGGTTAAGTTGTCAAGGTCTGATTTCATGTCGTATGATAACAAGTCTTCTGTTTCCACCACCAAACCTTTCAGGGGAAAATTTGCAACAGTTTGGCACCATTTTTGAGTGAATTGGAGAATTTCAGATTTTTGCTGAAGTTGTGACCCCGGGGCTTAGAATTTTTTTTTTCACAGGTTAAGTTGTCAAGGTCTGATTTCATGTCCTATGATAAAAAGCCTTCTGTTTCCACCGCCAAACCTTTCAGGGGAGAATTTGGAAAAGTCTGGCACCATTTTTGAGTGAATTGGAGAATTTCAGATTTTTGCTGAACTTGTGACCCCGGGGCTTAGAAATATTTTTTTTCACAGGTTTAGTTGTTGAGGGCTGATTTCATGTCCTATGATAAAAAGCCTTCTGTTTCCACCGCCAAACCTTTCACGGGAGAATTTGCAACAGTTTGGCACCATTTTTGAGTGAATTGGAGAATTTCAGATTTTTGCTGAAGTTGTGACCCCGGGGCTTAGAAATTTTTTTTTTCACAGGTTAAGTTGTCAAGGTCTGATTTCATGTCCTATGATAAAAAGCCTTCTGTTTCCACCGCCAAACCTTTCAGGGGAGAATTTGGAAAAGTCTGGCACCATTTTTGAGTGAATTGGAGAATTTCAAATTTTTGCTGAACTTGTGACCCCGGGGCTTAGAAATTTTTTTTTCCACAGGTTTAGTTGTTGAGGGCTGATTTCATGTCCTATGATAAAAAGCCTTCTGTTTCCACCGCCAAACCTTTCAGGGGAGAATTTGCAACAGTTTGGCACCATTTTGGAGTGAATTGGAGAATTTCAGATTTTTGCTGAAGTTGTGACCCCGGGGCTTAGAAATTTTTTTTTTCACAGGTTAAGTTGTCAAGGTCTGATTTCATGTCCTATGATAAAAAGCCTTCTGTTTCCACCGCCAAACCTTTCAGGGGAGAATTTGGAAAAGTCTGGCACCATTTTTGAGTGAATTGGAGAATTTCAGATTTTTGCTGAAGTTGTGACCCCGGGGCTTAGAAATTTTTTTTTTCACAGGTTAAGTTGTTGAGGGCTGATTTCATGTCCTATGATAAAAAGCCTTCTGTTTCCACCGCCAAACCTTTCAGGGGAGAATTTGCAACAGTTTGGCACCATTTTTGAGTGAATTGGAGAATTTCAGATTTTTGCTGAAGTTGTGACCCCGGGCCTTAGAAAAAAAATTTCCGCACAGGTTAAGTTGTCAAGGTCTGTTTTCATGTCCTATGATAAAAAGCCTTCTGTTTCCACCGCCAAACCTTTCAGGGGAGAATTTGGAGCAGTTTGGCACCATTTTTGAGTGAATTGGAGAATTTCAGATTTTTGCTGAAGTTGTGACCCCGGGGCTTAGAAATTTTTTTTTTCACACGTTAAGTTGTTGAGGCCTGATTTCATGTCCTATGACAAAAAGCCTTCTGTTTCCACCACCAAACCTTTCAGGGGAGAATTTGCAACAGTTTGGCACCATTTTTGAGTGAATTGGAGAATTTCAGATTTTTGCTGAAGTTGTGACCGGGGCTTAGAAAAAATTTTTTCCACAGGTTAAGTTGTTGAGGGCTGATTTCATGTCCTATGATGAAAAGCCTTCTGTTTCCACCGCCAAACCTTTCAGGGGAGAATTTGCAACAGTTTGGCACCATTTTTGAGTGAATTGGAGAATTTCAGATTTTTGCTGAAGTTGTGACTCCGGGGCTTAGAATTATTTTTTTTCACAGGTTAAGTTGTCAAGGTCTGATTTCATGTCCCATGATAAAAAGCCTTCTGTTTCCACCGCCAAACATTTCAGGGGAGAATTTGCAACAGTTTGGCACCATTTTTGAGTGAATTGCAGAATTTCAGATTTTTGCTGAACTTGTGACCCCGGGGCTTAGAAATTTTTTTTTTCACAGGTTTAGTTGTTGAGGGCTGATTTCATGTCCTATGATAAAAAGCCTTCTGTTTCCACCGCCAAACCTTTCAGGGGAGAATTTGCAACAGTTTGGCACCATTTTTGAGTGAATTGGAGAATTTCAGATTTTTGCTGAAGTTGTGACCGGGGCTTAGAAAATTTTTTTCCCACAGGTTAAGTTGTTGAGGGCTGATTTCATGTCCTATGATAAAAAGCCTTCTGTTTCCACCGCCAAACCTTTCAGGGGAGAATTTGCAACAGTTTGGCACCATTTTTGAGTGAATTGGAGAATTTCAGATTTTTGCTGAACTTGTGACCCCGGGGCTTAGAAATTTTTTTTTTCACAGGTTAAGTTGTCAAGGTCTGATTTCATGTCGTATGATAACAAGTCTTCTGTTTCCACCACCAAACCTTTCAGGGGAAAATTTGCAACAGTTTGGCACCATTTTTGAGTGAATTGGAGAATTTCAGATTTTTGCTGAAGTTGTGACCCCGGGGCTTAGAATTTTTTTTTTCACAGGTTAAGTTGTCAAGGTCTGATTTCATGTCCTATGATAAAAAGCCTTCTGTTTCCACCGCCAAACCTTTCAGGGGAGAATTTGGAAAAGTCTGGCACCATTTTTGAGTGAATTGGAGAATTTCAGATTTTTGCTGAACTTGTGACCCCGGGGCTTAGAAATATTTTTTTTCACAGGTTTAGTTGTTGAGGGCTGATTTCATGTCCTATGATAAAAAGCCTTCTGTTTCCACCGCCAAACCTTTCACGGGAGAATTTGCAACAGTTTGGCACCATTTTTGAGTGAATTGGAGAATTTCAGATTTTTGCTGAACTTGTGACCCCGGGGCTTAGAAATTTTTTTTTTCACAGGTTAAGTTGTCAAGGTCTGATTTCATGTCCTATGATAAAAAGCCTTCTGTTTCCACCGCCAAACCTTTCAGGGGAGAATTTGGAAAAGTCTGGCACCATTTTTGAGTGAATTGGAGAATTTCAAATTTTTGCTGAACTTGTGACCCCGGGGCTTAGAAATTTTTTTTTCCACAGGTTTAGTTGTTGAGGGCTGATTTCATGTCCTATGATAAAAAGCCTTCTGTTTCCACCGCCAAACCTTTCAGGGGAGAATTTGCAACAGTTTGGCACCATTTTGGAGTGAATTGGAGAATTTCAGATTTTTGCTGAAGTTGTGACCCCGGGGCTTAGAAATTTTTTTTTTCACAGGTTAAGTTGTCAAGGTCTGATTTCATGTCCTATGATAAAAAGCCTTTTGTTTCCACCGCCAAACCTTTCAGGGGAGAATTTGGAAAAGTCTGGCACCATTTTTGAGTGAATTGGAGAATTTCAGATTTTTGCTGAAGTTGTGACCCCGGGGCTTAGAAATTTTTTTTTTCACAGGTTAAGTTGTTGAGGGCTGATTTCATGTCCTATGATAAAAAGCCTTCTGTTTCCACCGCCAAACCTTTCAGGGGAGAATTTGCAACAGTTTGGCACCATTTTTGAGTGAATTGGAGAATTTCAGATTTTTGCTGAAGTTGTGACTCCGGGGCTTAGAATTTTTTTTTTTCACAGGTTAAGTTGTCAAGGTCTGATTTCATGTCCCATGATAAAAAGCCCTCTGTTTCCACCGCCAAACATTTCAGGGGAGAATTTGCAACAGTTTGGCACCATTTTTGAGTGAATTGCAGAATTTCAGATTTTTGCTGAACTTGTGACCCCGGGGCTTAGAAAATTTTTTTTTCACAGGTTTAGATGTTGAGGGCTGATTTCATGTCCTATGATAAAAAGCCTTCTGTTTCCACCGCCAAACCTTTCACGGGAGAATTTGCAACAGTTTGGCACCATTTTTGAGTGAATTGGAGAATTTCAGATTTTTGCTGAAGTTGTGACCGGGGCTTAGAAATTTTTTTTCCCACAGGTTTAGTTGTTGAGGGCTGATTTCATGTCCTATGATAAAAAGCCTTCTGTTTCCACCGCCAAACCTTTCAGGGGAGAATTTGGAAAAGTCTGGCACCATTTTTGAGTGAATTGGAGAATTTCAGATTTTTGCTGAAGTTGTGACCCCGGGGCTTAGAAATTTTTTTTTTCACAGGTTAAGTTGTTGAGGGCTGATTTCATGTCCTATGATAAAAAGCCTTCTGTTTCCACCGCCAAACCTTTCAGGGGAGAATTTGCAACAGTTTGGCACCATTTTTGAGTGAATTGCAGAATTTCAGATTTTTGCTGAACTTGTGACCCCGGGCCTTAGAAAAAAAATTTCCGCACAGGTTAAGTTGTCAAGGTCTGTTTTCATGTCCTATGATAAAAAGCCTTCTGTTTCCACCGCCAAACCTTTCAGGGGAGAATTTGGAGCAGTTTGGCACCATTTTTAAGTGAATTGGAGAATTTCAGATTTTTGCTGAAGTTGTGACCCCGGGGCTTAGAAATTTTTTTTTTCACACGTTAAGTTGTTGAGGCCTGATTTCATGTCCTATGACAAAAAGCCTTCTGTTTCCACCACCAAACCTTTCAGGGGAGAATTTGCAACAGTCTGGCACCATTTTTGAGTGAATTGGAGAATTTCAGATTTTTGCTGAAGTTGTGACCGGGGCTTAGAAAATTTTTTTTCCACAGGTTAAGTTGTTGAGGGCTGATTTCATGTCCTATGATGAAAAGCCTTCTGTTTCCACCGCCAAACCTTTCAGGGGAGAATTTGCAACAGTTTGGCACCATTTTTGAGTGAATTGGAGAATTTCAGATTTTTGCTGAAGTTGTGACTCCGGGGCTTAGAATTATTTTTTTTCACAGGTTAAGTTGTCAAGGTCTGATTTCATGTCCCATGATAAAAAGCCTTCTGTTTCCACCGCCAAACATTTCAGGGGAGAATTTGCAACAGTTTGGCACCATTTTTGAGTGAATTGCAGAATTTCAGATTTTTGCTGAACTTGTGACCCCGGGGCTTAGAAAATTTTTTTTTCACAGGTTTAGTTGTTGAGGGCTGATTTCATGTCCTATGATAAAAAGCCTTCTGTTTCCACCGCCAAACCTTTCACGGGAGAATTTGCAACAGTTTGGCACCATTTTTGAGTGAATTGGAGAATTTCAGATTTTTGCTGAAGTTGTGACCGGGGCTTAGAAAATTTTTTTTCCACAGGTTAAGTTGTTGAGGGCTGATTTCATGTCCTATGATAAAAAGCCTTCTGTTTCCACCGCCAAACCTTACAGGGGAGAATTTGCAACAGTTTGGCACCATTTTTGAGTGAATTGGAGAATTTCAGATTTTTGCTGAACTTGTGACCCCGGGGCTTAGAAATTTTTTTTTTCACAGGTTAAGTTGTCAAGGTCTGATTTCATGTCGTATGATAACAAGTCTTCTGTTTCCACCACCAAACCTTTCAGGGGAAAATTTGCAACAGTTTGGCACCATTTTTGAGTGAATTGGAGAATTTCAGATTTTTGCTGAAGTTGTGACCCCGGGGCTTAGAAATTTTTTTTTTCACAGGTTAAGTTGTCAAGGTCTGATTTCATGTCCTATGATAAAAAGCCTTCTGTTTCCACCGCCAAACCTTTCAGGGGAGAATTTGGAAAAGTCTGGCACCATTTTTGAGTGAATTGGAGAATTTCAGATTTTTGCTGAAGTTGTGACCGGGGCTTAGAAAATTTTTTTTCCACAGGTTAAGTTGTTGAGGGCTGATTTCATGTCCTATGATAAAAAGCCTTCTGTTTCCACCGCCAAACCTTTCAGGGGAGAATTTGCAACAGTTTGGCACCATTTTTGAGTGAATTGGAGAATTTCAGATTTTTCCTGAAGTTGTGACCCCGGGGCTTAGAAATTTTTTTTTTCACAGGTTAAGTGGTCAAGGTCTGATTTCATGTCCTATGATAAAAAGCCTTTTGTTTCCACCGCCAAACCTTTCAGGGGAGAATTTGGAAAAGTCTGGCACCATTTTTGAGTGAATTGGAGAATTTCAGATTTTTGCTGAAGTTGTGACCCCGGGGCTTAGAAATTTTTTTTTCCACAGGTTAAGTTGTTGAGGGCTGATTTCATGTCCTATGATGAAAAGCCTTCTGTTTCCACCGCCAAACCTTTCAGGGGAGAATTTGCTACAGTTTGGCACCATGTTTGAGTGAATTGGAGAATTTCAGATTTTTGCTGAAGTTGTGGCCCCGGGGCTTAGAAATTTTTTTTTTCACAGGTTAAGTTGTCAAGGTCTGATTTCATGTCCTATGATAAAAAGCCTTTTGTTTCCACCGCCAAACCTTTCAGGGGAGAATTTGGAAAAGTCTGGCACCATTTTTGAGTGAATTGGAGAATTTCAGATTTTTGCTGAAGTTGTGACCCCGGGGCTTAGAAATTTTTTTTTTCACAGGTTAAGTTGTTGAGGGCTGATTTCATGTCCTATGATCAAAAGCCTTCTGTTTCCACCGCCAAACCTTTCAGGGAAGAATTTGCTACAGTTTGGCACCATGTTTGAGTGAATTGGAGAATTTCAGATTTTTGCTGAAGTTGTGACCCCGGGGCTTAGAAATTTTTTTTTTCACAGGTTTAGTTGTTGGGGGCTGATTTTATGTCCTATGATAAAAAGCCTTCTGTTTCCACCGCCAAACCTTTCAGGGGAGAATTTGGAAAAGTCTGGCACCATTTTGGAGTGAATTGGAGAATTTCAGATTTTTGCTGAAGTTGTGACCCCGGGGCTTAGAAATTTTTTTTTTCACAGGTTAAGTTGTTGAGGGCTGATTTCATGTCCTATGATGAAAAGCCTTCTGTTTCCACCGCCAAACCTTTCAGGGGATAATTTGCAACAGTTTGGCACCATTTTTGAGTGAATTGCAGAATTTCAGATTTTTGCTGAAGTTGTGACCCCGGGGCTTAGAAATTTTTTTTTTCACAGCTTAAGTTGTCAAGGTCTGTTTTCATGTCCTATGATAAAAAGCCTTCTGTTTCCACCGCCAAACCTTTCAGGGGAGAATTTGGAGCAGTTTGGCACCATTTTTGAGTGAATTGGAGAATTTCAGATTTTTGCTGAAGTTGTGACCCCGGGGCTTAGAAATTTTTTTTTTCACACGTTAATTTGTTGAGGCCTGATTTCATGTCCTATGACAAAAAGCCTTCTGTTTCCACCACCAAACCTTTCAGGGGAGAATTTGCAACAGTTTGGCACCATTTTTGAGTGAATTGGAGAATTTCAGATTTTTGCTGAAGTTGTGACCGGGGCTTAGAAAATTTTTTTCCCACAGGTTAAGTTGTTGAGGGCTGATTTCATGTCCTATGATGAAAAGCCTTCTGTTTCCACCGCCAAACCTTTCAGGGGAGAATTTGCAACAGTTTGGCACCAGTTTTGAGTGAATTGGAGAATTTCAGATTTTTGCTGAAGTTGTGACTCCGGGGCTTAGAGTTTTTTTTTTTCACAGGTTAAGTTGTCAAGGTCTGATTTCATGTCCCATGATAAAAAGCCTTCTGTTTCCACCGCCAACCCTTTCAGGGGAGAATTTGCAACAGTTTGGCACCATTTTTGAGTGAATTGCAGAATTTCAGATTTTTGCTGAACTTGTGACCCCGGGGCTTAGAAATTTTTTTTTTCACAGGTTTAGTTGTTGAGGGCTGATTTCATGTCCTATGATAAAAAGCCTTCTGTTTCCACCGCCAAACCTTTCACGGGAGAATTTGCAACAGTTTGGCACCATTTTTGAGTGAATTGGAGAATTTCAGATTTTTGCTGAAGTTGTGACCCCGGGGCTTAGAAATTTTTTTTTTCACACGTTAAGTTGTTGAGGCCTGATTTCATGTCCTATGACAAAAAGCCTTCTGTTTCCACCACCAAACCTTTCAGGGGAGAATTTGCAACAGTTTGGCACCATTTTTGAGTGAATTGGAGAATTTCAGATTTTTGCTGAAGTTGTGACCGGGGCTTAGAAAATTTTTTTTCCACAGGTTAAGTTGTTGAGGGCTGATTTCATGTCCTATGATGAAAAGCCTTCTGTTTCCACCGCCAAACCTTTCAGGGGAGAATTTGCAACAGTTTGGCACCATTTTTGAGTGAATTGGAGAATTTCAGATTTTTGCTGAAGTTGTGACTCCGGGGCTTAGAATTTTTTTTTTTCACAGGTTAAGTTGTCAAGGTCTGATTTCATGTCCCATGATAAAAAGCCTTCTGTTTCCACCGCCAAACCTTTCAGGGGAGAATTTGCAACAGTTTGGCACCATTTTTGAGTGAATTGCAGAATTTCAGATTTTTGCTGAACTTGTGACCCCGGGGCTTAGAAATTTTTTTTTTCACAGGTTTAGTTGTTGAGGGCTGATTTCATGTCCTATGATAAAAAGCCTTCTGTTTCCACCGCCAAACCTTTCACGGGAGAATTTGCAACAGTTTGGCACCATTTTTGAGTGAATTGGAGAATTTCAGATTTTTGCTGAAGTTGTGACCGGGGTTTAGAAAATTTTTTTTCCACAGGTTAAGTTGTTGAGGGCTGATTTCATGTCCTATGATAAAAAGCCTTCTGTTTCCACCGCCAAACCTTTCAGGGGAGAATTTGCAACAGTTTGGCACCATTTTTGAGTGAATTGGAGAATTTCAGATTTTTGCTGAACTTGTGACCCCGGGGCTTAGAAATTTTTTTTTTCACAGGTTAAGTTGTCAAGGTCTGATTTCATGTCGTATGATAACAAGTCTTCTGTTTCCACCACCAAACCTTTCAGGGGAAAATTTGCAACAGTTTGGCACCATTTTTGAGTGAATTGGAGAATTTCAGATTTTTGCTGAAGTTGTGACCCCGGGGCTTAGAAATTTTTTTTTCACAGGTTAAGTTGTCAAGGTCTGATTTCATGTCCTATGATAAAAAGCCTTCTGTTTCCACCGCCAAACCTTTCAGGGGAGAATTTGGAAAAGTCTGGCACCATTTTTGAGTGAATTGGAGAATTTCAGATTTTTGCTGAACTTGTGACCCCGGGGCTTAGAAATTTTTTTTTCCACAGGTTTAGTTGTTGAGGGCTGATTTCATGTCCTATGATAAAAAGCCTTCTGTTTCCACCGCCAAACCTTTCAGGGGAGAATTTGCAACAGTTTGGCACCATTTTTGAGTGAATTGGAGAATTTCAGATTTTTGCTGAAGTTGTGACCCCGGGGCTTAGAAATTTTTTTTTTCACAGGTTAAGTTGTCAAGGTCTGATTTCATGTCCTATGATAAAAAGCCTTTTGTTTCCACCGCCAAACCTTTCAGGGGAGAATTTGGAAAAGTCTGGCACCATTTTTGAGTGAATTGGAGAATTTCAGATTTTTGCTGAAGTTGTGACCCCGGGGCTTAGAAATTTTTTTTTTCACAGGTTAAGTTGTTGAGGGCTGATTTCATGTCCTATGATAAAAAGCCTTCTGTTTCCACCGCCAAACCTTTCAGGGGAGAATTTGCAACAGTTTGGCACCATTTTTGAGTGAATTGGAGAATTTCAGATTTTTGCTGAAGTTGTGACCCCGGGCCTTAGAAAAAAATTTTCCGCACAGGTTAAGTTGTCAAGGTCTGTTTTCATGTCCTATGATAAAAAGCCTTCTGTTTCCACCGCCAAACCTTTCAGGGGAGAATTCGGAGCAGTTTGACACCATTTTTGAGTGAATTGGAGAATTTCAGATTTTTGCTGAAGTTGTGACCCCGGGGCTTAGAAAATTTTTTTTTCACACGTTAAGTTGTTGAGGCCTGATTTCATGTCCTATGATAAAAAGCCTTCTGTTTCCACCGCCAAACCTTTCAGGGGAGAATTTGCAACAGTTTGGCACCATTTTTGAGTGAATTGGAGAATTTCAGATTTTTGCTGAAGTTGTGACCCCGGGGCTTAGAAAATTTTTTTTTCACACGTGAAGTTGTCAATGTCTGATTTCATGTCCTATGATAAAAAGCCTTCTGTTACCACCGCCAAACCTTTCAGGGGAGAATTTGCAACAGTTTGGCACCATTTTTGAGTGAATTGGAGAATTTCAGATTTTTGCTGAAGTTGTGACCCCGGGGCTTAGAAATTTTTTTTTTCACAAGTTGTTGAGGCCTGATTTCATGTCCTATGATAAAAAGCCTTCTGTTTCCAAACCTTTCAGGGGATAATTTGCAACATTTTGGCACCATTTTTGAGTGAATTGGAGAATTTCAGATTTTTGCTGAAGTTGTGACCCCGGGGCTTAGAAATTTTTTTTTTCACAGGTTAAGTTGTTGAGGGCTGATTTCATGTCCTATGATAAAAAGCCTTCTGTTTCCACCGCCAAACCTTTCAGGGGAGAATTTGCAACAGTTTGGCACCATTTTTGAGTGAATTGGATAATTTCAGATTTTTGCTGAAGTTGTGAGCCCGGGGCTTAGAAATTTTTTTTTTCACAGGGTAAGTTGTTGAGTGCTGATTTCATGTCCTATGATAAACAGCCTTCTGTTTTCACCGCCAAACCTTTCAGGGGAGAATTTGCAGCAGTTTGGCACCATTTTTGAGTGAATTGGAGAATTTCAGATTTTTGCTGAAGTTGTGACCCCGGGGCTTAGAATTTTTTTCCCCACAGGTTAAGTTGTTGAGGGCTGATTTCATGTCCTATGATAAAAAGCCTTCTGTTTCCACCGCCAAACCTTTCGGGGGAGAATTTACAACATTTTGGCACCATTTTTGAGTGAATTGGAGAATTTCAGATTTTTGCTGAAGTTCTGACCTCGGGGCTTAGAATTTTTTTCCCCACAGGTTAAGTTGTTGAGGGCTGATTTCATGTCCTATGATAAAAAGCCTTCTGTTTCAACCGCCAAACCTTTCAGGGGAGAATTTGCAACAGTTTGGCACCATTTTTGAGTAAATTGGAGAATTTCAGATTTTTGCTGAAGTTGTGACCCCGGGGCTTAGAAAAAAATTTACCCCACAGGTTAAGTTGTCGAGGTCTGTTTTCATGTCCTATGATAAAAAGCCTTCTGTTTCCACCGCCAAACCTTTCAGGGAAGAATTTGCAGCAATTTGGCACCATTTTTGAGTGAATTGGAGAATTTCAGATTTTTGCTGAAGTTGTGACCCCGGGGCTTAGAAATTTTTTTTTTTCACAGGTTAAGTTGTTGAGGCCTGATTTCATGTCCTATGATAAAAAGCCTTCTGTTTCCACTGCCAAACCTTTCAGGGGAGAATTTGCAACAGTTTGTCACCATTTTTGAGTGAATTGGAGAATTTCAGATTTTTGCTGAAGTTGTGACCCCGGGGCTTAGAAATTTTTTTTTTCACAGGTTAAGTTGTTGAGGGCTGATTTCATGTCCTATGATAAAAAGCCTTCTGTTTCCACCGCCAAACCTTTCAGGGGAGAATTTACAACAGTTTGGCACCATTTTTGAGTGAATTGGAGAATTTCAGATTTTTGCTGAAGTTGTGACCCCGGGGCTTAGAAAATTTTTTTTTCACAAGTGAAGTTGTCAATGTCTGATTTCATGTCCTATGATAAAAAGCCTTCTGTTACCACCGCCAAACCTTTCAGGGGAGAATTTGCAACAGTTTGGCACCATTTTTGAGTGAATTGGAGAATTTCAGATTTTTGCTGAAGTTGTGACCCCGGGGCTTAGAAATTTTTTTTTCCACAAGTTAAGTTGTTGAGGCCTGATTTCATGTCCTATGATAAAAAGCCTTCTGTTTCCAAACCTTTCAGGGGATAATTTGCAACATTTTGGCACCATTTTTGAGTGAATTGGAGAATTTCAGATTTTTGCTGAAGTTGTGACCCCGGGGCTTATAATATTTTTCCCCACAGGTTAAGTTGTTGAGGGCTGATTTCATGTCCTATGATAAAAAGCCTTCTGCTTCCACCGCAAAACCTTTCAGGGGAGAATTTGCAGCAGTTTGGCACCATTTTTGAGTGAATTGGAGAATTTCAGATTTTTGCTGAAGTTGTGACCCCGGGGCTTAGAATTTTTTTCCCCACAGGTTAAGTTGTTGAGGGCTGATTTCATGTCCTATGATAAAAAGCCTTCTGTTTCCACCGCCAAACCTTTCAGGGGAGAATTTGCAACATTTTGGCACCATTTTTGAGTGAATTGGAGAATTTCAGATTTTTGCTGAAGTTGTGACCCCGGGGCTTAGAAAATTTTTTTTTTCCACAGGTTTAGTTGTCGAGGTCTGTTTGCATGTCGTATGATACAAAGCCTTCTGTTTCCACCGCCAAACCTTTCAGGGGAGAATTTGCAACAGTTTGGCACCATTTTTGAGTAAATTGGAGAATTTCAGATATTTGCTGAAGTTGTGACCCCGGGGCTTAGAAAAAAATTTACCCCACAGGTTAAGTTGTCGAGGTCTGTTTTCATGTCCTATGATAAAAAGCCTTCTGTTTCCACCGCCAAACCTTTCAGGGGAGAATTTGCTAAAGTCTGGCACCATTTTTGAGTGAATTGGAGAATTTCAGATTTTTGCTGAAGTTGTGACCCCGGGGCTTAGAATTTTTTTCCCCACAGGTTAAGTTGTTGAGGGCTGATTTCATGTCCTATGATAAAAAGCCTTCTGTTTCCACCGCCAAACCTTTCAGGGGAGAATTTGCAACAGTTTGGCACCATTTTTGAGTAAATTGGAGAATTTCAGATATTTGCTGAAGTTGTGACCCCGGGGCTTAGAAAAAAATTTACCCCACAAGTTAAGTTGTCGAGGTCTGTTTTCATGTCCTATGATAAGAAGCCTTCTGTTTCCTCCGCCAAACCTTTCAGGGAAGAATTTGCAGCAATTTGGCACCATTTTTGAGTGAATTGGAGAATTTCAGATTTTTGCTGAAGTTGTGACCCCGGGGCTTAGAAATTTTTTTTTTCACAGGTTAAGTTGTTGAGGGCTGATTTCATGTCCTATGATAAATAGCCTTCTGTTTCCACCGCCAAACCTTTCAGGGGATAATTTGCAACAGTTTGGCACCATTTTTGAGTGAATTGGAGAATTTCAGATTTTTGCTGAAGTTGTGACCCCGGGGCTTAGAAAATTTTTTTTTCACAGGTGAAGTTGTCAATGTCTGATTTCATGTCCTATGATAAAAAGCCTTCTGTTACCACCGCCAAACCTTTCAGGGGAGAATTTGCAACAGTTTGGCACCATTTTTGAGTGAATTGGAGAATTTCAGATTTTTGCTGAAGTTGTGACCCCGGGGCTTAGAAATTTTTTTTTCCACAAGTTAAGTTGTTGAGGCCTGATTTCATGTCCTATGATAAAAAGCCTTCTGTTTCCAAACCTTTCAGGGGATAATTTGCAACATTTTGGCACCATTTTTGAGTGAATTGGAGAATTTCAGATTTTTGCTGAAGTTGTGACCCCGGGGCTTATAATATTTTTCCCCACAGGTTAACTTGTTGAGGGCTGATTTCATGTCCTATGATAAAAACCCTTCTGCTTCCACCGCAAAACCTTTCAGGGGAGAATTTGCAGCAGTTTGGCACCATTTTTGAGTGAATTGGAGAATTTCAGATTTTTGCTGAAGTTGTGACCCCGGGGCTTAGAATTTTTTTCCCCACAGGTTAAGTTGTTGAGGGCTGATTTCATGTCCTATGATAAAAAGCCTTCTGTTTCCACCGCCAAACCTTTCAGGGGAGAATTTGGAGCAGTTTGGCACCATTTTTGAGTGAATTGGAGAATTTCAGATTTTTGCTGAAGTTGTGACCCCGGGGCTTAGAAAATTTTTTTTTTTCACAGGTTTAGTTGTCGAGGTCTGTTTGCATGTCGTATGATAAAAAGCCTTCTGTTTCCACCGCCAAACCTTTCAGGGGAGAATTTGCAACAGTTTGGCACCATTTTTGAGTAAATTGGAGAATTTCAGATATTTGCTGAAGTTGTGACCCCGGGGCTTAGAAAAAAATTTACCCCACAGGTTAAGTTGTCGAGGTCTGTTTTCATGTCCTATGATAAAAAGCCTTCTGTTTCCACCGCCAAACCTTTCAGGGGAGAATTTGCTAAAGTCTGGCACCATTTTTGAGTGAATTGGAGAATTTCAGATTTTTGCTGAAGTTGTGACCCCGGGGCTTAGAATTTTTTTCCCCACAGGTTAAGTTGTTGAGGGCTGATTTCATGTCCTATGATAAAAAGCCTTCTGTTTCCACCGCCAAACCTTTCAGGGGAGAATTTGCAACAGTTTGGCACCATTTTTGAGTAAATTGGAGAATTTCAGATATTTGCTGAAGTTGTGACCCCGGGGCTTAGAAAAAAATTTACCCCACAGGTTACG
Organism: Podarcis tiliguerta; assembly: GCF_965153285.1. NCBI lineage: Eukaryota > Metazoa > Chordata > Lepidosauria > Squamata > Lacertidae > Podarcis > Podarcis tiliguerta. The sequence continues at coordinate 22,234 of NW_028148591.1, read as the reverse complement.
TTGTCGAGGTCTGTTTTCATGTCCTATGATAAGAAGCCTTCTGTTTCCTCCGCCAAACCTTTCAGGGAAGAATTTGAAGCAATTTGGCACCATTTTTGAGTGAATTGGAGAATTTCAGATTTTTGCTGAAGTTGTGACCCCGGGGCTTAGAAATTTTTTTTTTTCACAGGTTAAGTTGTTGAGGCCTGATTTCATGTCCTATGATAAAAAGCCTTCTGTTTCCACTGCCAAACCTTTCAGGGGAGAATTTGCAACAGTTTGGCACCATTTTTGAGTGAATTGGAGAATTTCAGATTTTTGCTGAAGTTGTGACCCCGGGGCTTAGAAATTTTTTTTTTCACAGGTTAAGTTGTTGAGGGCTGATTTCATGTCCTATGATAAAAAGCCTTCTGTTTCCACCGCCAAACCTTTCAGGGGAGAATTTGCAACAGTTTGGCACCATTTTTGAGTGAATTGGAGAATTTCAGATTTTTGCTGAAGTTGTGAGCCCGGGGCTTAGAAATTTTTTTTTTCACAGGGTAAGTTGTTGACTGCTGATTTCATGTCCTATGATAAACAGCCTTCTGTTTTCACCGCCAAACCTTTAAGGGGAGAATTTGCAACAGTTTGGCACCATTTTTGAGTGAATTGGAGAATTTCAGATTTTTGCTGAAGTTGTGACCCCGGGGCTTAGAAATTTTTTTTTCCACAGGTTAAGTTGTTGAGGGCTGATTTCATGTCCTATGATAAAAAGCCTTCTGTTTCCACCGCCAAACCTTTCAGGGGACAATTTGCAACAGTTTGGCACCATTTTTGAGTGAATTGGAGAATTTCAGATTTTTGCTGAAGTTGTGAGCCTGGGGCTTAGAAATTTTTTTTTTCACAGGGTAAGTTGTTGAGTGCTGATTTCATGTCCTATGATAAACAGCCTTCTGTTTTCACAACCAAACGTTTCAGGGGAGAATTTGCAACAGTTTGGCACCATTTTTGAGTGAATTGGAGAATTTCAGATTTTTGCTGAAGTTGTGACCCCGGGGCTTAAAAAATTTTTTTTCACAGGTTAAGTTGTTGAGGCCTGATTTCATGTCCTATGATAAAAAGCCTTCTGTTTCCACCGCCAAACCTTTCAGGGGAGAATTTGCAACAGTTTGGCACCATTTTTGAGTGAATTGGAGAATTTCAGATTTTTGCTGAAGTTGTGACCCCGGGGCTTAGAAATTTTTTTTTCCACAAGTTAAGTTGTTGAGGCCTGATTTCATGTCCTATGATAAAAAGCCTTCTGTTTCCAAACCTTTCAGGGGATAATTTGCAACATTTTGGCACCATTTTTGAGTGAATTGGAGAATTTCAGATTTTTGCTGAAGTTGTGACCCCGGGGCTTATAATATTTTTCCCCACAGGTTAACTTGTTGAGGGCTGATTTCATGTCCTATGATAAAAACCCTTCTGCTTCCACCGCAAAACCTTTCAGGGGAGAATTTGCAGCAGTTTGGCACCATTTTTGAGTGAATTGGAGAATTTCAGATTTTTGCTGAAGTTGTGACCCCGGGGCTTAGAATTTTTTTCCCCACAGGTTAAGTTGTTGAGGGCTGATTTCATGTCCTATGATAAAAAGCCTTCTGTTTCCACCGCCAAACCTTTCAGGGGAGAATTTGGAGCAGTTTGGCACCATTTTTGAGTGAATTGGAGAATTTCAGATTTTTGCTGAAGTTGTGACCCCGGGGCTTAGAAAATTTTTTTTTTTCACAGGTTTAGTTGTCGAGGTCTGTTTGCATGTCGTATGATAAAAAGCCTTCTGTTTCCACCGCCAAACCTTTCAGGGGAGAATTTGCAACAGTTTGGCACCATTTTTGAGTAAATTGGAGAATTTCAGATATTTGCTGAAGTTGTGACCCCGGGGCTTAGAAAAAAATTTACCCCACAGGTTAAGTTGTCGAGGTCTGTTTTCATGTCCTATGATAAAAAGCCTTCTGTTTCCACCGCCAAACCTTTCAGGGGAGAATTTGCTAAAGTCTGGCACCATTTTTGAGTGAATTGGAGAATTTCAGATTTTTGCTGAAGTTGTGACCCCGGGGCTTAGAATTTTTTTCCCCACAGGTTAAGTTGTTGAGGGCTGATTTCATGTCCTATGATAAAAAGCCTTCTGTTTCCACCGCCAAACCTTTCAGGGGAGAATTTGCAACAGTTTGGCACCATTTTTGAGTAAATTGGAGAATTTCAGATATTTGCTGAAGTTGTGACCCCGGGGCTTAGAAAAAAATTTACCCCACAGGTTACGTTGTCGAGGTCTGTTTTCATGTCCTATGATAAGAAGCCTTCTGTTTCCTCCGCCAAACCTTTCAGGGAAGAATTTGAAGCAATTTGGCACCATTTTTGAGTGAATTGGAGAATTTCAGATTTTTGCTGAAGTTGTGACCCCGGGGCTTAGAAATTTTTTTTTTTCACAGGTTAAGTTGTTGAGGCCTGATTTCATGTCCTATGATAAAAAGCCTTCTGTTTCCACTGCCAAACCTTTCAGGGGAGAATTTGCAACAGTTTGGCACCATTTTTGAGTGAATTGGAGAATTTCAGATTTTTGCTGAAGTTGTGACCCCGGGGCTTAGAAATTTTTTTTTTCACAGGTTAAGTTGTTGAGGGCTGATTTCATGTCCTATGATAAAAAGCCTTCTGTTTCCACCGCCAAACCTTTCAGGGGAGAATTTGCAACAGTTTGGCACCATTTTTGAGTGAATTGGAGAATTTCAGATTTTTGCTGAAGTTGTGAGCCCGGGGCTTAGAAATTTTTTTTTTCACAGGGTAAGTTGTTGACTGCTGATTTCATGTCCTATGATAAACAGCCTTCTGTTTTCACCGCCAAACCTTTAAGGGGAGAATTTGCAACAGTTTGGCACCATTTTTGAGTGAATTGGAGAATTTCAGATTTTTGCTGAAGTTGTGACCCCGGGGCTTAGAAATTTTTTTTTCCACAGGTTAAGTTGTTGAGGGCTGATTTCATGTCCTATGATAAAAAGCCTTCTGTTTCCACCGCCAAACCTTTCAGGGGACAATTTGCAACAGTTTGGCACCATTTTTGAGTGAATTGGAGAATTTCAGATTTTTGCTGAAGTTGTGAGCCTGGGGCTTAGAAATTTTTTTTTTCACAGGGTAAGTTGTTGAGTGCTGATTTCATGTCCTATGATAAACAGCCTTCTGTTTTCACAACCAAACGTTTCAGGGGAGAATTTGCAACAGTTTGGCACCATTTTTGAGTGAATTGGAGAATTTCAGATTTTTGCTGAAGTTGTGACCCCGGGGCTTAAAAAAATTTTTTTCACAGGTTAAGTTGTTGAGGCCTGATTTCATGTCCTATGATAAAAAGCCTTCTGTTTCCACCGCCAAACCTTTCAGGGGAGAATTTGCAACAGTTTGGCACCATATTTGAGTGAATTGGAGAATTTCAGATTTTTGCTGAAGTTTTGACCCCGGGGCTTAGAAAAATTTTTTTCCACAGGTTAAGTTATTGAGGGCTGATTTCATGTCCTATGATAAAATGCCTTCTGTTTCCACCGCCAAACCTTTCAGGGGAGAATGTGCAACAGTTTGGCACCATTTTTGAGTGAATTGGAGAATTTCAGATTTTTGCTGAAGTTGTGACCCCGGGGCTTAGAAATATTTTTTTTCACAGGTTAAGTTGTCAAGGTCTGATTTCATGTCCTATTATAAAAAGCCTTCTGTTTTCACCGCCAAAACTTTCAGGGGAGAATTTGCAACAGTTTGGCACCATTTTTGAGTGAATTGGAGAATTTCAGATTTTTGCTGAAGTTGTGACCCCGGGGCTTAGAATTTTTTTTTTTCACAGGTTAAGTTTTTGAGGCCTGATTTCATGTCCTATGATAAAAAGCCTTCTGTTTCCACCGCCAAACCTTTCAGGGGAGAATTTGCAACAGTTTGGCACCATTTTTGAGTGAATTGGAGAATTTCAGATTTTTGCTGAAGTTGTGAGCCCGGGGCTTAGAAATTTTTTTTTTCACAGGGTAAGTTGTTGAGTGCTGATTTCATGTCCTATGATAAACAGCCTTCTGTTTTCACCGCCAAACCTTTCAGGGGAGAATTTGCAACAGTTTGGCTCCATTTTTGAGTGAATTGGAGAATTTCAGATTTTTGCTGAAGTTGTGACCCCGGGGCTTAGAAATTTTTTTTTTCACAGGTTAAGTTGTTGAGGGCTGATTTCATGTCCTATGATAAAAAGCCTTCTGTTTTCACCGCCAAACCTTTCAGGGGAGAATTTGCAACAGTTTGGCACCATTTTTGAGTGAATTGGAGAATTTCAGATTTTTGCTGAAGTTGTGACCCCGGGACTTAGAAAATTTTTCCCCACAGGTTAAGTTGTCGAGGTCTGTTTTCATGTCCTATGATAAAAAGCCTTCTGTTTCCACGGCTAAACCTTTCAGGGGAGAATTTGCAACATTTTGGCACCACTTTTGAGTGAATTGGAGAATTTCAGATTTTTGCTGAAGTTGTGACCCCGGGGCTTAGAAATTTTTTTCCCCACAGGTTAAGTTATTGAGGGCTGATTTCATGTCCTATGATAAAATGCCTTCTGTTTCCAACGCCAAACCTTTCAGGGGAGAATGTGCAACAGTTTGGCACCATTTTTGAGTGAATTGGAGAATTTCAGATTTTTGCTGAAGTTGTGACCCCGGGGCTTAGAAATATTTTTTTTCACAGGTTAAGTTGTCAAGGTCTGATTTCATGTCCTATGATAAAAAGCCTTCTGTTTCCACCGCCAAACCTTTCAGGGGAGAATTTGCAGCAGTTTGGCACCATTTTTGAGTGAATTGGAGAATTTCAGATTTTTGCTGAAGTTGTGACCCCGGGGCTTAGAAAATATTTTTTTTACAGGTTAAGTTGTTGAGGCCTGATTTCATGTCCTATGATAAAAAGCCTTCTGTTTCCACCACCAAACCTTTCAGGGGAGAATTTGCAACAGTTTGGCACCATTTTTGAGTGAATTGGAGAATTTCAGATTTTTGCTGAAGTTGTGACCCCGGGGCTTAGAAAATTTTTTTTTCACAGGTTAAGTTGTTGAGGCCTGATTTCATGTCCTATGATAAAAAGCCTTCTGTTTCCACCACCAAACCTTTCAGGGGAGAATGTGCAACAGTTTGGCACCATTTTTGAGTGAATTGGAGAATTTCAGATTTTTGCTGAAGTTGTGACCCCGGGGCTTAGAAATTTTTTTTTTCACAGGTTAAGTTGTTGAGGGCTGATTTCATGTCCTATGATAAAAAGCCTTCTGTTTTCACCGCCAAACCTTTCAGGGGAGAATTTGCAACAGTTTGGCACCATTTTTGAGTGAATTGGAGAATTTCAGATTTTTGCTGAAGTTGTGACCCCGGGGCTTAGAATTTTTTTTTTTCACAGGTTAAGTTTTTGAGGCCTGATTTCATGTCCTATGATAAAAAGCCTTCTGTTTCCACCGCCAAACCTTTCAGGGGAGAATTTGCAACAGTTTGGCACCATTTTTGAGTGAATTGGAGAATTTCAGATTTTTGGTGAAGTTGTGAGCCCGGGGCTTAGAATTTTTTTTTTTCACAGGGTAAGTTGTTGAGTGCTGATTTCATGTCCTATGATAAACAGCCTTCTGTTTTCACCGCCAAACCTTTCAGGGGAGAATTTGCAACAGTTTGGCTCCATTTTTGAGTGAATTGGAGAATTTCAGATTTTTGCTGAAGTTGTGACCCCGGGGCTTAGAATTTTTTTTTTTCACAGGTTAAGTTTTTGAGGCCTGATTTCATGTCCTATGATAAAAAGCCTTCTGTTTCCACCGCCAAACCTTTCAGGGGAGAATTTGCAACAGTTTGGCACCATTTTTGAGTGAATTGGAGAATTTCAGATTTTTGGTGAAGTTGTGAGCCCGGGGCTTAGAATTTTTTTTTTTCACAGGGTAAGTTGTTGAGTGCTGATTTCATGTCCTATGATAAACAGCCTTCTGTTTTCACCGCCAAACCTTTCAGGGGAGAATTTGCAACAGTTTGGCTCCATTTTTGAGTGAATTGGAGAATTTCAGATTTTTGCTGAAGTTGTGACCCCGGGGCTTAGAAATTTTTTTTTTCACAGGTTAAGTTGTTGAGGGCTGATTTCATGTCCTATGATAAAAAGCCTTCTGTTTTCACCGCCAAACCTTTCAGGGGAGAATTTGCAACAGTTTGGCACCATTTTTGAGTGAATTGGAGAATTTCAGATTTTTGCTGAAGTTGTGAGCCCGGGGCTTAGAAATTTTTTTTTTCACAGGTTAAGTTGTCAAGGTCTGATTTCATGTCCTATCATAAGAAGCCTTCTGTTTCCACCACCAAACCTTTCAGGGGAGAATTTGCAACAGTTTGGCACCATTTTTGAGTGAATTGGAGAATTTCAGATTTTTGCTGAAGTTGTGACCCCGGGGCTTAGAAAATTTTTTTTTCACAGGTTAAGTTGTCAATGTGTGATTTCATGTCCTATGATAAAAAGCCTTCTGTTTCCACCGCCAAACCTTTCAGGGGAGAATTTGCAACAGTTTGGCACCATTTTTGAGTGAATTGGAGAATTTCAGATTTTTGCTGAAGTTGTGACCCCGGGGCTTAGAAAATTTTTCCCCACAGGTTAAGTTGTCGAGGTCTGTTTTCATGTCCTATGATAAAAAGCCTTCTGTTTCCACGGCTAAACCTTTCCGGGGAGAATTTGCAACATTTTGGCACCACTTTTGAGTGAATTGGAGAATTTCAGATTTTTGCTGAAGTTGTGACCCCGGGGCTTAGAAATTTTTTTCCCCACAGGTTAAGTTATTGAGGGCTGATTTCATGTCCTATGATAAAATGCCTTCTGTTTCCAACGCCAAACCTTTCAGGGGAGAATGTGCAACAGTTTGGCACCATTTTTGAGTGAATTGGAGAATTTCAGATTTTTGCTGAAGTTGTGACCCCGGGGCTTAGAAATATTTTTTTTCACAGGTTAAGTTGTCAAGGTCTGATTTCATGTCCTATGATAAAAAGCCTTCTGTTTCCACCGCCAAACCTTTCAGGGGAGAATTTGCAGCAGTTTGGCACCATTTTTGAGTGAATTGGAGAATTTCAGATTTTTGCTGAAGTTGTGACCCCGGGGCTTAGAAAATATTTTTTTTACAGGTTAAGTTGTTGAGGCCTGATTTCATGTCCTATGATAAAAAGCCTTCTGTTTCCACCACCAAACCTTTCAGGGGAGAATTTGCAACAGTTTGGCACCATTTTTGAGTGAATTGGAGAATTTCAGATTTTTGCTGAAGTTGTGACCCCGGGGCTTAGAAAAATTTTTTTTCACAGGTTAAGTTGTTGAGGCCTGATTTCATGTCCTATGATAAAAAGCCTTCTGTTTCCACCACCAAACCTTTCAGGGGAGAATGTGCAACAGTTTGGCACCATTTTTGAGTGAATTGGAGAATTTCAGATTTTTGCTGAAGTTGTGACCCCGGGGCTTAGAAATATTTTTTTTCACAGGTTAAGTTGTCAAGGTCTGATTTCATGTCCTATTATAAAAAGCCTTCTGTTTTCACCGCCAAAACTTTCAGGGGAGAATTTGCAACAGTTTGGCACCATTTTTGAGTGAATTGGAGAATTTCAGATTTTTGCTGAAGTTGTGACCCCGGGGCTTAGAATTTTTTTTTTTCACAGGTTAAGTTTTTGAGGCCTGATTTCATGTCCTATGATAAAAAGCCTTCTGTTTCCACCGCCAAACCTTTCAGGGGAGAATTTGCAACAGTTTGGCACCATTTTTGAGTGAATTGGAGAATTTCAGATTTTTGCTGAAGTTGTGAGCCCGGGGCTTAGAAATTTTTTTTTTCACAGGGTAAGTTGTTGAGTGCTGATTTCATGTCCTATGATAAACAGCCTTCTGTTTTCACTGCCAAACCTTTCAGGGGAGAATTTGCAACAGTTTGGCTCCATTTTTGAGTGAATTGGAGAATTTCAGATTTTTGCTGAAGTTGTGACCCCGGGGCTTAGAAATTTTTTTTTTCACAGGTTAAGTTGTTGAGGGCTGATTTCATGTCCTATGATAAAAAGCCTTCTGTTTTCACCGCCAAACCTTTCAGGGGAGAATTTGCAACAGTTTGGCACCATTTTTGAGTGAATTGGAGAATTTCAGATTTTTGCTGAAGTTGTGAGCCCGGGGCTTAGAAATTTTTTTTTCCACAGGTTAAGTTGTCAAGGTCTGATTTCATGTCCTATCATAAGAAGCCTTCTGTTTCCACCACCAAACCATTCAGGGGAGAATTTGCAACAGTTTGGCACCATTTTTGAGTGAATTGGAGAATTTCAGATTTTTGCTGAAGTTGTGACCCCGGGGCTTAGAAAATTTTTTTTTCACAGGTTAAGTTGTCAATGTGTGATTTCATGTCCTATGATAAAAAGCCTTCTGTTTCCACCGCCAAACCTTTCAGGGGAGAATTTGCAACATTTTGGCACCACTTTTGAGTGAATTGGAGAATTTCAGATTTTTGCTGAAGTTGTGACCCCGGGGCTTAGAAATTTTTTTCCCCACAGGTTAAGTTATTGAGGGCTGATTTCATGTCCTATGATAAAATGCCTTCTGTTTCCAACGCCAAACCTTTCAGGGGAGAATGTGCAACAGTTTGGCACCATTTTTGAGTGAATTGGAGAATTTCAGATTTTTGCTGAAGTTGTGACCCCGGGGCTTAGAAAATATTTTTTTTACAGGTTAAGTTGTTGAGGCCTGATTTCATGTCCTATGATAAAAAGCCTTCTGTTTCCACCACCAAACCTTTCAGGGGAGAATTTGCAACAGTTTGGCACCATATTTGAGTGAATTGGAGAATTTCAGATTTTTGCTGAAGTTGTGACCCCGGGGCTTAGAAAATTTTTTTTTCACAGGTTAAGTTGTTGAGGCCTGATTTCATGTCCTATGATAAAAAGCCTTCTGTTTCCACCACCAAACCTTTCAGGGGAGAATTTGCAACAGTTTGGCACCATATTTGAGTGAATTGGAGAATTTCAGATTTTTGCTGAAGTTGTGACCCCGGGGCTTAGAAAAAATTTTTTCCACAGGTTAAGTTATTGAGGGCTGATTTCATGTCCTATGATAAAATGCCTTCTGTTTCCACCGCCAAACCTTTCAGGGGAGAATTTGCAACAGTTTGGCACCATATTTGAGTGAATTGGAGAATTTCAGATTTTTGCTGAAGTTGTGACCCCGGGGCTTAGAAATTTTTTTCTCCACAGGTTAAGTTGTTGAGGGCTGATTTCATGTCCTATGATAAAAAGCCTTCTGTTTCCACCGCCAAACCTTTCAGGGGACAATTTGCAACAGTTTGGCACCATTTTTGAGTGAATTGGAGAATTTCAGATTTTTGCTGAAGTTGTGAGCCTGGGGCTTAGAAATATTTTTTTTCACAGGTTAAGTTGTCAAGGTCTGATTTCATGTCCTATGATAAAAAGCCTTCTGTTTCCACCGCCAAACCTTTCAGGGGAGAATTTGCAGCAGTTTGGCACCATTTTTGAGTGAATTGGAGAATTTCAGATTTTTTCTGAAGTTGTGACCCCGGGGCTTAGAAAATATTTTTTTTACAGGTTAAGTTTTTGAGGCCTGATTTCATGTCCTATGATAAAAAGCCTTCTGTTTCCACCACCAAACCTTTCAGGGGAGAATTTGCAACAGTTTGGCACCATTTTTGAGTGAATTGGAGAATTTCAGATTTTTGCTGAAGTTGTGACCCCGGGGCTTAGAAATATTTTTTTTCACAGGTTAAGTTGTCAAGGTCTGATTTCATGTCCTATTATAAAAAGCCTTCTGTTTTCACCGCCAAAACTTTCAGGGGAGAATTTGCAACAGTTTGGCACCATTTTTGAGTGAATTGGAGAATTTCAGATTTTTGCTGAAGTTGTGACCCCGGGGCTTAGAATTTTTTTTTTCACAGGTTAAGTTTTTGAGGCCTGATTTCATGTCCTATGATAAAAAGCCTTCTGTTTCCACCGCTAAACCTTTCAGGGGAGAATTTGCAACAGTTTGGCACCATTTTTGAGTGAATTGGAGAATTTGAGATTTTTGCTGAAGTTGTGACCCCGGGGCTTAGAAAATTTTTTTTTCACAGGTTAAGTTGTCAATGTGTGATTTCATGTCCTATGATAAAAAGCCTTCTGTTTCCACCGCCAAACCTTTCAGGGGAGAATTTGCAACAGTTTGGCACCATTTTTGAGTGAATTGGAGAATTTCAGATTTTTGCTGAAGTTGTGACCCCGGGGCTTAGAAAATTTTTCCCCACAGGTTAAGTTGTCGAGGTCTGTTTTCATGTCCTATGATAAAATGCCTTCTGTTTCCCCCGCCAAACCTTTCAGGGGAGAATGTGCAACAGTTTGGCACCATTTTTGAGTGAATTGGAGAATTTCAGATTTTTGCTGAAGTTGTGACCCCGGGGCTTAGAAAATTTTTTTTCCACAGGTTAAGTTATTGAGGGCTGATTTCATGTCCTATGATAAAATGCCTTCTGTTTCCACCGCCAAACCTTTCAGGGGAGAATTTGCAACAGTTTGGCACCATATTTGAGTGAATTGGAGAATTTCAGATTTTTGCTGAAGTTGTGACCCCGGGGCTTAGAAAATTTTTCCCCACAGGTTAAGTTGTCGAGGTCTGTTTTCATGTCCCATGATAAAAAGCCTTCTGTTTCCACCGCTAAACCTTTCAGGGGAGAATTTGCAACATTTTGGCACCACTTTTGAGTGAATTGGAGAATTTCAGATTTTTGCTGAAGTTGTGACCCCGGGGCTTAGAAATTTTTTTCCCCACAGGTTAAGTTATTGAGGGCTGATTTCATGTCCTATGATAAAATGCCTTCTGTTTCCAACACCAAACCTTTCAGGGGAGAATGTGCAACAGTTTGGCACCATTTTTGAGTGAATTGGAGAATTTCAGATTTTTGCTGAAGTTGTGACCCCGGGGCTTAGTAATATTTTTTTTCACAGGTTAAGTTGTCATGGTCTGATTTCATGTCCTATGATAAAAAGCCTTCTGTTTCCACCGCCAAACCTTTCAGGGGAGAATTTGCAGCAGTTTGGCACCATTTTTGAGTGAATTGGAGAATTTCAGATTTTTGCTGAAGTTGTGACCCCGGGGCTTAGAAAATTTTTTTTTCACAGGTTAAGTTGTTGAGGCCTGATTTCATGTCCTATGATAAAAAGCCTTCTGTTTCCACCACCAAACCTTTCAGGGGAGAATTTGCAACAGTTTGGCACCATATTTGAGTGAATTGGAGAATTTCAGATTTTTGCTGAAGTTGTGACCCCGGGGCTTAGAAATTTTTTTTTCCACAGGTTAAGTTATTGAGGGCTGATTTCATGTCCTATGATAAAATGCCTTCTGTTTCCACCGCCAAACCTTTCAGGGGAGAATTTGCAACAGTTTGGCACCATATTTGAGTGAATTGGAGAATTTCAGATTTTTGCTGAAGTTGTGACCCCGGGGCTTAGAAATTTTTTTTCCCACAGGTTAAGTTGTTGAGGGCTGATTTCATGTCCTATGATAAAAAGCCTTCTGTTTCCACCGCCAAACCTTTCAGGGGACAATTTGCAACAGTTTGGCACCATTTTTGAGTGAATTGGAGAATTTCAGATTTTTGCTGAAGTTGTGACCCCGGGGCTTAGAAAAATTTTTTTTCACAGGTTAAGTTATTGAGGGCTGATTTCATGTCCTATGATAAAATGCCTTCTGTTTCCACCGCCAAACCTTTCAGGGGAGAATGTGCAACAGTTTGGCACCATTTTTGAGTGAATTGGAGAATTTCAGATTTTTGCTGAAGTTGTGACCCCGGGGCTTAGAAATATTTTTTTTCACAGGTTAAGTTGTCAAGGTCTGATTTCATGTCCTATTATAAAAAGCCTTCTGTTTTCACCGCCAAAACTTTCAGGGGAGAATTTGCAACAGTTTGGCACCATTTTTGAGTGAATTGGAGAATTTCAGATTTTTGCTGAAGTTGTGACCCCGGGGCTTAGAATTTTTTTTTTCACAGGTTAAGTTTTTGAGGCCTGATTTCATGTCCTATGATAAAAAGCCTTCTGTTTCCACCGCCAAACCTTTCATGGGAGAATTTGCAACAGTTTGGCACCATTTTTGAGTGAATTGGATAATTTCAGATTTTTGCTGAAGTTGTGAGCCCGGGGCTTAGAAATTTTTTTTTTCACAGGGTAAGTTGTTGAGTGCTGATTTCATGTCCTATGATAAACAGCCTTCTGTTTTCACCGCCAAACCTTTCAGGGGATAATTTGCAACATTTTGGCACCATTTTTGAGTGAATTGGAGAATTTCAGATTTTTGCTGAATTTGTGACCCCGGGGCTTATAATATTTTTCCCCACAGGTTAAGTTGTTGAGGGCTGATTTCATGTCCTATGATAAAAAGCCTTCTGCTTCCACCGCAAAACCTTTCAGGGGAGAATTTGCAGCAGTTTGGCACCATTTTTGAGTGAATTGGAGAATTTCAGATTTTTGCTGAAGTTGTGACCCCGTGGCTTAGAATTTTTTTCCCCACAGGTTAAGTTGTTGAGGGCTGATTTCATGTCCTATGATAAAAAGCCTTCTGTTTCCACAGCCAAACCTTTCAGGGGAGAATTTGCAACATTTTGGCACCATTTTTGAGTGAATTGGAGAATTTCAGATTTTTGCTGAAGTTGTGACCCCGGGGCTTAGAAAATTTTTTTTTTCCACAGGTTTAGTTGTCGAGGTCTGTTTGCATGTCGTATGATAAAAAGCCTTCTGTTTCCACCGCCAAACCTTTCAGGGGAGAATTTGCAACAGTTTGGCACCATTTTTGAGTAAATTGGAGAATTTCAGATATTTGCTGAAGTTGTGACCCCGGGGCTTAGAAAAAAATTTACCCCACAGGTTAAGTTGTCGAGGTCTGTTTTCATGTCCTATGATAAGAAGCCTTCTGTTTCCTCCGCCAAACCTTTCAGGGAAGAATTTGCAGCAATTTGGCACCATTTTTGAGTGAATTGGAGAATTTCAGATTTTTGCTGAAGTTGTGACCCCGGGGCTTAGAAATTTTTTTTTTTCACAGGTTAAGTTGTTGAGGCCTGATTTCATGTCCTATGATAAAAAGCCTTCTGTTTCCACTGCCAAACCTTTCAGGGGAGAATTTGCAACAGTTTGTCACCATTTTTGAGTGAATTGGAGAATTTCAGATTTTTGCTGAAGTTGTGACCCCGGGGCTTAGAAATTTTTTTTTTCACAGGTTAAGTTGTTGAGGGCTGATTTCATGTCCTATGATAAAAAGCCTTCTGTTTCCACCGCCAAACCTTTCAGGGGAGAATTTGCAACAGTTTGGCACCATTTTTGAGTGAATTGGAGAATTTCAGATTTTTGCTGAAGTTGTGACCCCGGGGCTTAGAAAATTTTTTTTTCACAGGTGAAGTTGTCAATGTCTGATTTCATGTCCTATGATAAAAAGCCTTCTGTTACCACCGCCAAACCTTTCAGGGGAGAATTTGCAACAGTTTGGCACCATTTTTGAGTGAATTGGAGAATTTCAGATTTTTGCTGAAGTTGTGACCCCGGGGCTTAGAAATTTTTTTTTTCACAAGTTAAGTTGTTGAGGCCTGATTTCATGTCCTATGATAAAAAGCCTTCTGTTTCCAAACCTTTCAGGGGATAATTTGCAACATTTTGGCACCATTTTTGAGTGAATTGTAGAATTTCAGATTTTTGCTGAAGTTGTGACCCCGGGGCTTATAATATTTTTCCCCACAGGTTAAGTTGTTGAGGGCTGATTTCATGTCCTATGATAAAAAGCCTTCTGCTTCCACCGCAAAACCTTTCAGGGGAGAATTTGCAGCAGTTTGGCACCATTTTTGAGTGAATTGGAGAATTTCAGATTTTTGCTGAAGTTGTGACCCCGGGGCTTAGAATTTTTTTCCCCACAGGTTAAGTTGTTGAGGGCTGATTTCATGTCCTATGATAAAAAGCCTTCTGTTTCCACCGCCAAACCTTTCAGGGGAGAATTTGCAACATTTTGGCACCATTTTTGAGTGAATTGGAGAATTTCAGATTTTTGCTGAAGTTGTGACCCCGGGGCTTAGAAAAATTTTTTCCCCACAGGTTAAGTTGTCGAGGTCTGTTTGCATGTCGTATGATAAAAAGCCTTCTGTTTCCACCGCCAAACCTTTCAGGGGAGAATTTGCTAAAGTCTGGCACCATTTTTGAGTGAATTGGAGAATTTCAGATTTTTGCTGAAGTTGTGACCCCGGGGCTTAGAATTTTTTTCCCCACAGGTTAAGTTGTTGAGGGCTGATTTCATGTCCTATGATAAACAGCCTTCTGTTTTCACCGCCAAACCTTTCAGGGGAGAATTTGCAACAGTTTGGCACCATTTTTGAGTGAATTGGAGAATTTCAGATTTTTGCTGAAGTTGTGACCCCGGGGCTTAGAAATTTTTTTTTTTCACAGGTTAAGTTGTTGAGGCCTGATTTCATGTCCTATGATAAAAAGCCTTCTGTTTCCACTGCCAAACCTTTCAGGGGAGAATTTGCAACAGTTTGGCACCATTTTTGAGTGAATTGGAGAATTTCAGATTTTTGCTGAAGTTGTGACCCCGGGGCTTAGAAATTTTTTTTTTCACAGGTTAAGTTGTTGAGGGCTGATTTCATGTCCTATGATAAAAAGCCTTCTGTTTCCACCGCCAAACCTTTCAGGGGAGAATTTGCAACAGTTTGGCACCATTTTTGAGTGAATTGGAGAATTTCAGATTTTTGCTGAAGTTGTGAGCCCGGGGCTTAGAAATTTTTTTTTTCACAGGGTAAGTTGTTGAGTGCTGATTTCATGTCCTATGATAAACAGCCTTCTGTTTTCACCGCCAAACCTTTCAGGGGAGAATTTGCAACAGTTTGGCACCATTTTTGAGTGAATTGGAGAATTTCAGATTTTTGCTGAAGTTGTGACCCCGGGGCTTAGAAATTTTTTTTTCCACAGGTTAAGTTGTTGAGGGCTGATTTCATGTCCTATGATAAAAAGCCTTCTGTTTCCACCGCCAAACCTTTCAGGGGACAATTTGCAACAGTTTGGCACCATTTTTGAGTGAATTGGAGAATTTCAGATTTTTGCTGAAGTTGTGAGCCTGGGGCTTAGAAATATTTTTTTTCACAGGTTAAGTTGTCAAGGTCTGATTTCATGTCCTATGATAAAAAGCCTTCTGTTTCCACCACCAAACGTTTCAGGGGAGAATTTGCAACAGTTTGGCACCATTTTTGAGTGAATTGGAGAATTTCAGATTTTTGCTGAAGTTGTGACCCCGGGGCTTAGAAAAATTTTTTTTCACAGGTTAAGTTGTTGAGGCCTGATTTCATGTCCTATGATAAAAAGCCTTCTGTTTCCACCGCCAAACCTTTCAGGGGAGAATTTGCAACAGTTTGGCACCATATTTGAGTGAATTGGAGAATTTCAGATTTTTGCTGAAGTTGTGAGCCCGGGGCTTAGAAATTTTTTTTTTCACAGGTTAAGTTGTCAAGGTCTGATTTCATGTCCTATCATAAGAAGCCTTCTGTTTCCACCACCAAACCTTTCAGGGGAGAATTTGCAACAGTTTGGCACCATTTTTGAGTGAATTGGAGAATTTCAGATTTTTGCTGAAGTTGTGACCCCGGGGCTTAGAAAATTTTTTTTTCACAGGTTAAGTTGTCAATGTGTGATTTCATGTCCTATGATAAAAAGCCTTCTGTTTCCACTGCCAAACCTTTCAGGGGAGAATTTGCAACAGTTTGGCACCATTTTTGAGTGAATTGGAGAATTTCAGATTTTTGCTGAAGTTGTGACCCCGGGGCTTAGAAAATTTTCCCCCACAGGTTAAGTTGTCGAGGTCTGTTTTCATGTCCTATGATAAAAAGCCTTCTGTTTCCACCGCCAAACCTTTCAGGGGAGAATGTGCAACAGTTTGGCACCATTTTTGAGTGAATTGGAGAATTTCAGATTTTTGCTGAAGTTGTGAGCCCGGGGCTTAGAAATTTTTTTTTTCACAGGGTAAGTTGTTGAGTGCTGATTTCATGTCCTATGATAAACAGCCTTCTGTTTTCACCGCCAAACCTTTCAGGGGAGAATTTGCAACATTTTTGCACCATTTTTGAGTGAATTGGAGAATTTCAGATTTTTGCTGAATTTGTGACCCCGGGGCTTATAATATTTTTCCCCACAGGTTAAGTTGTTGAGGGCTGCTTTCATGTCCTATGATAAAAAGCCTTCTGCTTCCACCGCAAAACCTTTCAGGGGAGAATTTGCAGCAGTTTGGCACCATTTTTGAGTGAATTGGAGAATTTCAGATTTTTGCTGAAGTTGTGACCCCGTGGCTTAGAATTTTTTTCCCCACAGGTTAAGTTGTTGAGGGCTGATTTCATGTCCTATGATAAAAAGCCTTCTGTTTCCACCGCCAAACCTTTCAGGGGAGAATTTGCAACATTTTGGCACCATTTTTGAGTGAATTGGAGAATTTCAGATTTTTGCTGAAGTTGTGACCCCGGGGCTTAGAAATTTTTTTTTTTCCACAGGTTTAGTTGTCGAGGTCTGTTTGCATGTCGTATGATAAAAAGCCTTCTGTTTCCACCGCCAAACCTTTCAGGGGAGAATTTGCAACAGTTTGGCACCATTTTTGAGTAAATTGGAGAATTTCAGATATTTGCTGAAGTTGTGACCCCGGGGCTTAGAAAAAAATTTACCCCACAGGTTAAGTTGTCGAGGTCTGTTTTCATGTCCTATGATAAGAAGCCTTCTGTTTCCTCCGCCAAACCTTTCAGGGAAGAATTTGCAGCAATTTGGCACCATTTTTGAGTGAATTGGAGAATTTCAGATTTTTGCTGAAGTTGTGACCCCGGGGCTTAGAAATTTTTTTTTTTCACAGGTTAAGTTGTTGAGGCCTGATTTCATGTCCTATGATAAAAAGCCTTCTGTTTCCACTGCCAAACCTTTCAGGGGAGAATTTGCAACAGTTTGTCACCATTTTTGAGTGAATTGGAGAATTTCAGATTTTTGCTGAAGTTGTGACCCCGGGGCTTAGAAATTTTTTTTTTCACAGGTTAAGTTGTTGAGGGCTGATTTCATGTCCTATGATAAAAAGCCTTCTGTTTCCACCGCCAAACCTTTCAGGGGAGAATTTGCAACAGTTTGGCACCATTTTTGAGTGAATTGGAGAATTTCAGATTTTTGCTGAAGTTGTGACCCCGGGGCTTAGAAAATTTTTTTTTCACAGGTGAAGTTGTCAATGTCTGATTTCATGTCCTATGATAAAAAGCCTTCTGTTACCACCGCCAAACCTTTCAGGGGAGAATTTGCAACAGTTTGGCACCATTTTTGAGTGAATTGGAGAATTTCAGATTTTTGCTGAAGTTGTGACCCCGGGGCTTAGAAATTTTTTTTTTCACAAGTTAAGTTGTTGAGGCCTGATTTCATGTCCTATGATAAAAAGCCTTCTGTTTCCAAACCTTTCAGGGGATAATTTGCAACATTTTGGCACCATTTTTGAGTGAATTGTAGAATTTCAGATTTTTGCTGAAGTTGTGACCCCGGGGCTTATAATATTTTTCCCCACAGGTTAAGTTGTTGAGGGCTGATTTCATGTCCTATGATAAAAAGCCTTCTGCTTCCACCGCAAAACCTTTCAGGGGAGAATTTGCAGCAGTTTGGCACCATTTTTGAGTGAATTGGAGAATTTCAGATTTTTGCTGAAGTTGTGACCCCGGGGCTTAGAATTTTTTTCCCCACAGGTTAAGTTGTTGAGGGCTGATTTCATGTCCTATGATAAAAAGCCTTCTGTTTCCACCGCCAAACCTTTCAGGGGAGAATTTGCAACATTTTGGCACCATTTTTGAGTGAATTGGAGAATTTCAGATTTTTGCTGAAGTTGTGACCCCGGGGCTTAGAAAAATTTTTTCCCCACAGGTTAAGTTGTCGAGGTCTGTTTGCATGTCGTATGATAAAAAGCCTTCTGTTTCCACCGCCAAACCTTTCAGGGGAGAATTTGCTAAAGTCTGGCACCATTTTTGAGTGAATTGGAGAATTTCAGATTTTTGCTGAAGTTGTGACCCCGGGGCTTAGAATTTTTTTCCCCACAGGTTAAGTTGTTGAGGGCTGATTTCATGTCCTATGATAAACAGCCTTCTGTTTTCACCGCCAAACCTTTCAGGGGAGAATTTGCAACAGTTTGGCACCATTTTTGAGTGAATTGGAGAATTTCAGATTTTTGCTGAAGTTGTGACCCCGGGGCTTAGAAATTTTTTTTTTTCACAGGTTAAGTTGTTGAGGCCTGATTTCATGTCCTATGATAAAAAGCCTTCTGTTTCCACTGCCAAACCTTTCAGGGGAGAATTTGCAACAGTTTGGCACCATTTTTGAGTGAATTGGAGAATTTCAGATTTTTGCTGAAGTTGTGACCCCGGGGCTTGGAAATTTTTTTTTCCACAGGTTAAGTTATTGAGGGCTGATTTCATGTCCTATGATAAAATGCCTTCTGTTTCCACCGCCAAACCTTTCAGGGGAGAATTTGCAACAGTTTGGCACCATTTTTGAGTGAATTGGAGAATTTCAGATTTTTGCTGAAGTTGTGAGCCCGGGGCTTAGAAATTTTTTTTTTCACAGGTTAAGTTGTCAAGGTCTGATTTCATGTCCTATCATAAGAAGCCTTCTGTTTCCACCACCAAACCTTTCAGGGGAGAATTTGCAACAGTTTGGCACCATTTTTGAGTGAATTGGAGAATTTCAGATTTTTGCTGAAGTTGTGACCCCGGGGCTTAGAAAATTTTTTTTTCACAGGTTAAGTTGTCAATGTGTGATTTCATGTCCTATGATAAAAAGCCTTCTGTTTCCACCGCCAAACCTTTCAGGGGAGAATTTGCAACAGTTTGGCACCATTTTTGAGTGAATTGGAGAATTTCAGATTTTTGCTGAAGTTGTGACCCCGGGGCTTAGAAATTTTTTTTTTCCAGGTTAAGTTGTTGAGGCCTGATTTCATGTCCTATGATAAAAAGCCTTCTGTTTCCACTGCCAAACCTTTCAGGGGAGAATTTGCAACAGTTTGGCACCATTTTTGAGTGAATTGGAGAATTTCAGATTTTTGCTGAAGTTGTGACCCCGGGGCTTAGAAATTTTTTTTTTCACAGGTTAAGTTGTTGAGGGCTGATTTCATGTCCTATGATAAAAAGCCTTCTGTTTCCACCGCCAAACCTTTCAGGGGAGAATTTGCAACAGTTTGGCACCATTTTTGAGTGAATTGGAGAATTTCAGATTTTTGCTGAAGTTGTGAGCCCGGGGCTTAGAAATTTTTTTTTTCACAGGGTAAGTTGTTGAGTGCTGATTTCATGTCCTATGATAAACAGCCTTCTGTTTTCACCGCCAAACCTTTCAGGGGAGAATTTGCAACAGTTTGGCACCATTTTTGAGTGAATTGGAGAATTTCAGATTTTTGCTGAAGTTGTGACCCCGGGGCTTAGAAATTTTTTTTCCCACAGGTTAAGTTGTTGAGGGCTGATTTCATGTCCTATGATAAAAAGCCTTCTGTTTCCACCGCCAAACCTTTCAGGGGACAATTTGCAACAGTTTGGCACCATTTTTGAGTGAATTGGAGAATTTCAGATTTTTGCTGAAGTTGTGAGCCTGGGGCTTAGAAATATTTTTTTTCACAGGTTAAGTTGTCAAGGTCTGATTTCATGTCCTATGATAAAAAGCCTTCTGTTTCCACCACCAAACGTTTCAGGGGAGAATTTGCAACAGTTTGGCACCATTTTTGAGTGAATTGGAGAATTTCAGATTTTTGCTGAAGTTGTGACCCCGGGGCTTAGAAAAATTTTTTTTCACAGGTTAAGTTGTTGAGGCCTGATTTCATGTCCTATGATAAAAAGCCTTCTGTTTCCACCGCCAAACCTTTCAGGGGAGAATTTGCAACAGTTTGGCACCATATTTGAGTGAATTGGAGAATTTCAGATTTTTGCTGAAGTTGTGACCCCGGGGCTTGGAAAATTTTTTTTCCACAGGTTAAGTTATTGAGGGCTGATTTCATGTCCTATGATAAAATGCCTTCTGTTTCCACCGCCAAACCTTTCAGGGGAGAATTTGCAACAGTTTGGCACCATTTTTGAGTGAATTGGAGAATTTCAGATTTTTGCTGATGTTGTGAGCCCGGGGCTTAGAAATTTTTTTTTTCACAGGTTAAGTTGTCAAGGTCTGATTTCATGTCCTATCATAAGAAGCCTTCTGTTTCCACCACCAAACCTTTCAGGGGAGAATTTGCAACAGTTTGGCACCATTTTTGAGTGAATTGGAGAATTTCAGATTTTTGCTGAAGTTGTGACCCCGGGGCTTAGAAAATTTTTTTTTCACAGGTTAAGTTGTCAATGTGTGATTTCATGTCCTATGATAAAAAGCCTTCTGTTTCCACCGCCAAACCTTTCAGGGGAGAATTTGCAACAGTTTGGCACCATTTTTGAGTGAATTGGAGAATTTCAGATTTTTGCTGAAGTTGTGACCCCGGGGCTTAGAAAATTTTCCCCCACAGGTTAAGTTGTCGAGGTCTGTTTTCATGTCCTATGATAAAATGCCTTCTGTTTCCAACGCCAAACCTTTCAGGGGAGAATGTGCAACAGTTTGGCACCATTTTTGAGTGAATTGGAGAATTTCAGATTTTTCTGAAGTTGTGACCCCGGGGCTTAGAAATATTTTTTTTCACAGGTTAAGTTGTCAAGGTCTGATTTCATGTCCTATGATAAAAAGCCTTCTGTTTCCACCGCCAAACCTTTCAGGGGAGAATTTGCAGCAGTTTGGCACCATTTTTGAGTGAATTGGAGAATTTCAGATTTTTGCTGAAGTTGTGACCCCGGGGCTTAGAAAATATTTTTTTTACAGTTTAAGTTGTTGAGGCTTGATTTCATGTCCTATGATAAAAAGCCTTCTGTTTCCACCACCAAACCTTTCAGGGGAGAATTTGCAACAGTTTGGCACCATTTTTGAGTGAATTGGAGAATTTCAGATTTTTGCTGAAGTTGTGACCCCGGGGCTTAGAAAATTTTTTTTTCACAGGTTAAGTTGTTGAGGCCTGATTTCATGTCCTATGATAAAAAGACTTCTGTTTCCACCACCAAACCTTTCAGGGGAGAATTTGCAACAGTTTGGCACCATATTTGAGTGAATTGGAGAATTTCAGATTTTTGCTGAAGTTGTGACCCCGGGGCTTAGAAAAATTTTTTTCCACAGGTTAAGTTATTGAGGGCTGATTTCATGTCCTATGATAAAATGCCTTCTGTTTCCACCGCCAAACCTTTCAGGGGAGAATTTGCAACAGTTTGGCACCATATTTGAGTGAATTGGAGAATTTCAGATTTTTGCTGAAGTTGTGACCCCGGGGCTTAGAAATTTTTTTTTCCACAGGTTAAGTTGTTGAGGGCTGATTTCATGTCCTATGATAAAAAGCCTTCTGTTTCCACCGCCAAACCTTTCAGGGGACAATTTGCAACAGTTTGGCACCATTTTTGAGTGAATTGGAGAATTTCAGATTTTTGCTGAAGTTGTGAGCCTGGGGCTTAGAAATATTTTTTTTCACAGGTTAAGTTGTCAAGGTCTGATTTCATGTCCTATGATAAAAAGCCTTCTGTTTCCACCGCCAAACCTTTCAGGGGAGAATTTGCAGCAGTTTGGCACCATTTTTGAGTGAATTGGAGAATTTCAGATTTTTGCTGAAGTTGTGACCCCGGGGCTTAGAAAAAATTTTTTTCACAGGTTAAGTTATTGAGGGCTGATTTCATGTCCTATGATAAAATGCCTTCTGTTTCCACCGCCAAACCTTTCAGGGGAGAATGTGCAACAGTTTGGCACCATTTTTGAGTGAATTGGAGAATTTCAGATTTTTGCTGAAGTTGTGACCCCGGGGCTTAGAAATATTTTTTTTCACAGGTTAAGTTGTCAAGTTCTGATTTCATGTCCTATTATAAAAAGCCTTCTGTTTTCACCGTCAAAACTTTCAGGGGAGAATTTGCAACAGTTTGGCACCATTTTTGAGTGAATTGGAGAATTTCAGATTTTTGCTGAAGTTGTGACCCCGGGGCTTAGAATTTTTTTTTTCACAGGTTAAGTTTTTGAGGCCTGATTTCATGTCCTATGATAAAAAGCCTTCTGTTTCCACCGCCAAACCTTTCAGGGGAGAATTTGCAACAGTTTGGCACCATTTTTGAGTGAATTGGAGAATTTCAGATTTTTGCTGAAGTTGTGAGCCCGGGGCTTAGAAATTTTTTTTT
>NW_028148592.1:0-42915 GCF_965153285.1 Podarcis tiliguerta | reverse complement strand
ACTGAAAAAGCTTTCAGGGGATCGTTTGCAACAGTTTGGCACCATTTTTGAGTGAATTGCAGAACGTCAGATATTTGCTCAAATTGTGACCGCGCGGCTTAGGCATTTTTTCAAAAAAAGTTGTTCAGAGGTCGAGGGCTAATTCTGTTTCCCATGATACAAACCCATCTGTTTCCACTGAAAAAGCTTTCAGGGGATCGTTTGCAACAGTTTGGCACCATTTTTGAGTGAATTGCAGAACCTCAGATTTTTGCTGAAATTGTGACCGCGCGGCTTAGGGATTTTTTTCAAAAAAAGTTGTTCAGACGTCGAGGGCTACTTCTGTTTCCCATGATACAAACCCATCTGTTTCTACCGAAAAAGCTTTCAGTCGATCGCTTGCAACAGTTTGGCACCATTTTTGAGTGAATTTCAGAATATCAGATTTTTGCTGCAATTGTGACCGCGCGGCTTAGGGATTTTTTCAAAAAAAGTTGTTCAGACGTCGAGGGCTAATTCTGTTTCCCATGATAAAAAGCCATCTGTTTCCACCGAAGAAGCTTTCAGGGGATCGTTTGCAACAGTTTGGCACCATTTTTGAGTGAATTGCAGAACCTCAGATTTTTGCTGAAATTGTGACCGCGCGGCTTAGGGATTTTTTAAAAAAAGGTTTTTCAGACGTCGAGGGCTAATTCTGTTTCCCATGATACAAACCCATCTGTTTCCACTGAAAAAGCTTTCAGGGGATCGTTTGCAACAGTTTGGCACCATTGTTGAGTGAATTGCAGAACGTCAGATTTTTGCTGAAATTGTGACCGCGCTGCTTAGGGATTTTTTCAAAAAAAGTTGTTCAGAGGTCGAGGGCTAATTCTGTTTCCCATGATACAAACCCATCTGTTTCCACCGAAAAAGCCTTCAGGGGATCGTTTGCAACAGTTTGGCACCATTTTTGAGTGAATTGCAGAACCTCAGATTTTTGCTGAAATTGTGACCTCGCGGCTTAGGGATTTTTTTCAAAAAAAGTTGTTCAGACGTCGAAGGCTAATTCTGATTCCCATGATACAAACCCATCTGTTTCCACCGAAAAAGCTTTCAGGGGATCGTTTGCAACAGTTTGGCACCATTTTTGAGTGAATTGCAGAACGTCAGATTTTTGCTGAAATTGTGACCGCGCGGCTTAGGGATTTTTTTCAAAAAAAGTTGTTCAGATGTCGAGGGCTAATTCTGTTTCCCATGATACAAACCCATCTGTTTCCACCGAAAAAGCTTTCAGGGGATCGTTTGCAACAGTTTGGCACCATTTTTTTAGTGAATTGCAGAACGTCAGATTTTTGCTGAAATTGTGACCGCGCGGCTTAGGGATTTTTTCAAAAAAAGTTTTTCAGACGTCGAGGGCTAATTCTGTTTCCCATGATACAAACCCATCTATTTCCACCGAAAAAGCTTTCAGGGGATCGCTTGCAACAGTTTGGCACCATTTTTGAGTGAATTTCAGAATGTCAGATTTTTGCTGAAATTGTGACCGCGCGGCTTAGGGATTTTTTCAAAAAAAGTTGTTCAGAGGTCGAGGGCTAATTCTGTTTCCCATGATGCAAACCCATCTGTTTCCTCCGAAAAAGACTTCAGGGGATCGTTTGCAACAGTTTCGCACCATTTTTGAGTGAATTGCAGAACGTCAGATTTTTGCTGAAATTGTGACCGCGCGGCTTAGGGATTTTTTTCAAAAAAAGTTGTTCAGACGTCGAGGGCTAATTCTGTTTCCCATGATACAAACCCATCTGTTTCCACCGAAAAAGCTTTCAGGAGATCGATTGCAACAGTTTGGCACCATTTTTGAGTGAATTGCAGAACCTCAGATTTTTGCTGAAATTGTGACCGCGCGGCTTAGGGATTTTTTCAAAAAAAGTTTTTCAGAAGTTGAGGGCTAATTCTGTTTCCCATGATGCAAACCCATCTGTTTCCTCCGAAAAAGCTATCAGAGGATCGTTTGCAACAGTTTGGCACCATTTTTGAGTGAATTGCAGAACGTCAGATTTTTGCTGAAATTGTGACCGCGCGGCTTAGGGATTTTTTTAAAAAAAAGTTCTTCAGACGTCGAGGGCTAATTCTGTTTCCCATGATACAAACCCATCTGTTTCCACCGAAAAAGCTTTCAGGGGATCGTTTGCAACAGTTTGGCACGATTTTTGAGTGAATTGCAGAACCTCAGATTTTTGCTGAAATTGTGACCGCGCGGCTTAGGGATTTTTTCAAAAAAAGTTGTTCAGAGGTCGAGGGCTAATTCTGTTTCCCATGATAAAAAGCCATCTGTTTCCACCGAAGAAGCTTTCAGGGGATCGTTTGCAACAGTTTGGCACCATTTTTGAGTGAATTGCAGAACGTCAGATTTTTGCTGAAATTGTGACCGCGCGGCTTAGGGATTTTTTTCAAAAAAAGTTGTTCAGATGTCGAGGGCTAATTCTGTTTCCCATGATACAAACCCATCTGTTTCCACCGAAAAAGCTTTCAGGGGATCGTTTGCAACAGTTTGGCACCATTTTTTTAGTGAATTGCAGAACGTCAGATTTTTGCTGAAATTGTGACCGCGCGGCTTAGGGATTTTTTCAAAAAAAGTTTTTCAGACGTCGAGGGCTAATTCTGTTTCCCATGATACAAACCCATCTATTTCCACCGAAAAAGCTTTCAGGGGATCGCTTGCAACAGTTTGGCACCATTTTTGAGTGAATTTCAGAATGTCAGATTTTTGCTGAAATTGTGACCGCGCGGCTTAGGGATTTTTTCAAAAAAAGTTGTTCAGAGGTCGAGGGCTAATTCTGTTTCCCATGATGCAAACCCATCTGTTTCCTCCGAAAAAGACTTCAGGGGATCGTTTGCAACAGTTTCGCACCATTTTTGAGTGAATTGCAGAACGTCAGATTTTTGCTGAAATTGTGACCGCGCGGCTTAGGGATTTTTTCAAAAAAAGTTGTTCAGACGTCGAGGGCTAATTCTGTTTCCCATCATACAAACCCATCTGTTTCCACCGAAAAAGCTTTCAGTCAATCGTTTGCAACAGTTTGGCACCATTTTTGAGTGAATTGCAGAACGTCAGATTTTTGCTGAAATTGTGACCGCGCGACTTAGGGATTTTTTTAAAAAAAGTTCTTCAGACGTCGAGGGCTAATTCTGTTTCCCATGATACAAACCCATCTGTTTCCACTGAAAATCTTTCAGGGGATCGTTTGCAACAGTTTGGCACCATTTTTGAGTGAATTGCAGAACGTCAGATATTTGCTCAAATTGTGACCGCGCGGCTTAGGCATTTTTTCAAAAAAATTGTTCAGAGGT
The DNA here is from genome assembly GCF_965153285.1 of Podarcis tiliguerta. Taxonomy (NCBI): domain Eukaryota; kingdom Metazoa; phylum Chordata; class Lepidosauria; order Squamata; family Lacertidae; genus Podarcis; species Podarcis tiliguerta. Next base: position 39,609 of record NW_028148592.1, on the reverse strand, counting down.
CGAGGGCTAATTCTGTTTCCCATGATACAAACCCATCTGTTTCCACTGAAAAAGCTTTCAGGGGATCGTTTGCAACAGTTTGGCACCATTTTTGAGTGAATTGCAGAACCTCAGATTTTTGCTGAAATTGTGACCGCGCGGCTTAGGGATTTTTTTCAAAAAAAGTTGTTCAAACGTCGAGGGCTAATTCTGTTTCCCATGATACAAACCCATCTGTTTCCACCGAAAAAGCTTTCAGTCGATCGCTTGCAACACTTTGGCACCATTTTTGAGTGAATTTCAGAATATCAGATTTTTGCTGCAATTGTGACCGCGCGGCTTAGGGATTTTTTCAAAAAAAGTTGTTCAGAGGTCGAGGGCTAATTCTGTTTCCCATGATAAAAAGCCATCTGTTTCCACCGAAGAAGCTTTCAGGGGATCGTTTGCAACAGTTTGGCACCATTTTTGAGTGAATTGCAGAACCTCAGATTTTTGCTGAAATTGTGACCGCGCGGCTTAGGGATTTTTTAAAAAAAGGTTTTTCAGACGTCGAGGGCTAATTCTGTTTCCCATGATACAAACCCATCTGTTTCCACTGAAAAAGCTTTCAGGGGATCGTTTGCAACAGTTTGGCACCATTGTTGAGTGAATTGCAGAACGTCAGATTTTTGCTGAAATTGTGACCGCGCTGCTTAGGGATTTTTTCAAAAAAAGTTGTTCAGAGGTCGAGGGCTAATTCTGTTTCCCATGATACAAACCCATCTGTTTCCACCGAAAAAGCCTTCAGGGGATCGTTTGCAACAGTTTGGCACCATTTTTGAGTGAATTGCAGAACCTCAGATTTTTGCTGAAATTGTGACCTCGCGGCTTAGGGATTTTTTCAAAAAAAGTTGTTCAGACGTCGAAGGCTAATTCTGATTCCCATGATACAAACCCATCTGTTTCCACCGAAAAAGCTTTCAGGGGATCGTTTGCAACAGTTTGGCACCATTTTTGAGTGAATTGCAGAACGTCAGATTTTTGCTGAAATTGTGACCGCGCGGCTTAGGGATTTTTTTCAAAAAAAGTTGTTCAGATGTCGAGGGCTAATTCTGTTTCCCATGATACAAACCCATCTGTTTCCACCGAAAAAGCTTTCAGGGGATCGTTTGCAACAGTTTGGCACCATTTTTTTAGTGAATTGCAGAACGTCAGATTTTTGCTGAAATTGTGACCGCGCGGCTTAGGGATTTTTTCAAAAAAAGTTTTTCAGACGTCGAGGGCTAATTCTGTTTCCCATGATACAAACCCATCTATTTCCACCGAAAAAGCTTTCAGGGGATCGCTTGCAACAGTTTGGCACCATTTTTGAGTGAATTTCAGAATGTCAGATTTTTGCTGAAATTGTGACCGCGCGGCTTAGGGATTTTTTCAAAAAAAGTTGTTCAGAGGTCGAGGGCTAATTCTGTTTCCCATGATGCAAACCCATCTGTTTCCTCCGAAAAAGACTTCAGGGGATCGTTTGCAACAGTTTCGCACCATTTTTGAGTGAATTGCAGAACGTCAGATTTTTGCTGAAATTGTGACCGCGCGGCTTAGGGATTTTTTTCAAAAAAAGTTGTTCAGACGTCGAGGGCTAATTCTGTTTCCCATGATACAAACCCATCTGTTTCCACCGAAAAAGCTTTCAGGAGATCGATTGCAACAGTTTGGCACCATTTTTGAGTGAATTGCAGAACCTCAGATTTTTGCTGAAATTGTGACCGCGCGGCTTAGGGATTTTTTCAAAAAAAGTTTTTCAGAAGTTGAGGGCTAATTCTGTTTCCCATGATGCAAACCCATCTGTTTCCTCCGAAAAAGCTATCAGAGGATCGTTTGCAACAGTTTGGCACCATTTTTGAGTGAATTGCAGAACGTCAGATTTTTGCTGAAATTGTGACCGCGCGGCTTAGGGATTTTTTTAAAAAAAAGTTCTTCAGACGTCGAGGGCTAATTCTGTTTCCCATGATACAAACCCATCTGTTTCCACCGAAAAAGCTTTCAGGGGATCGTTTGCAACAGTTTGGCACGATTTTTGAGTGAATTGCAGAACCTCAGATTTTTGCTGAAATTGTGACCGCGCGGCTTAGGGATTTTTTCAAAAAAAGTTGTTCAGAGGTCGAGGGCTAATTCTGTTTCCCATGATAAAAAGCCATCTGTTTCCACCGAAGAAGCTTTCAGGGGATCGTTTGCAACAGTTTGGCACCATTTTTGAGTGAATTGCAGAACGTCAGATTTTTGCTGAAATTGTGACCGCGCGGCTTAGGGATTTTTTTCAAAAAAAGTTGTTCAGATGTCGAGGGCTAATTCTGTTTCCCATGATACAAACCCATCTGTTTCCACCGAAAAAGCTTTCAGGGGATCGTTTGCAACAGTTTGGCACCATTTTTTTAGTGAATTGCAGAACGTCAGATTTTTGCTGAAATTGTGACCGCGCGGCTTAGGGATTTTTTCAAAAAAAGTTTTTCAGACGTCGAGGGCTAATTCTGTTTCCCATGATACAAACCCATCTATTTCCACCGAAAAAGCTTTCAGGGGATCGCTTGCAACAGTTTGGCACCATTTTTGAGTGAATTTCAGAATGTCAGATTTTTGCTGAAATTGTGACCGCGCGGCTTAGGGATTTTTTCAAAAAAAGTTGTTCAGAGGTCGAGGGCTAATTCTGTTTCCCATGATGCAAACCCATCTGTTTCCTCCGAAAAAGACTTCAGGGGATCGTTTGCAACAGTTTCGCACCATTTTTGAGTGAATTGCAGAACGTCAGATTTTTGCTGAAATTGTGACCGCGCGGCTTAGGGATTTTTTTCAAAAAAAGTTGTTCAGACGTCGAGGGCTAATTCTGTTTCCCATGATACAAACCCATCTGTTTCCACCGAAAAAGCTTTCAGGAGATCGATTGCAACAGTTTGGCACCATTTTTGAGTGAATTGCAGAACCTCAGATTTTTGCTGAAATTGTGACCGCGCGGCTTAGGGATTTTTTCAAAAAAAGTTTTTCAGAAGTTGAGGGCTAATTCTGTTTCCCATGATGCAAACCCATCTGTTTCCTCCGAAAAAGCTATCAGAGGATCGTTTGCAACAGTTTGGCACCATTTTTGAGTGAATTGCAGAACCTCAGATTTTTGCTGAAATTGTGACCGCGCGGCTTAGGGATTTTTTCAAAAAAAGTTGTTCAGACGTCGAGGGCTAATTCTGTTTCCCATCATACAAACCCATCTGTTTCCACCGAAAAAGCTTTCAGTCAATCGTTTGCAACAGTTTGGCACCATTTTTGAGTGAATTGCAGAACGTCAGATTTTTGCTGAAATTGTGACCGCGCGGCTTAGGGATTTTTTTTAAAAAAAGTTCTTCAGACGTCGAGGGCTAATTCTGTTTCCCATGATACAAACCCATCTGTTTCCACCGAAAAAGCTTTCAGGGGATCGTTTGCAACAGTTTGGCACGATTTTTGAGTGAATTGCAGAACCTCAGATTTTTGCTGAAATTGTGACCGCGCGGCTTAGGGATTTTTTCAAAAAAAGTTGTTCAGAGGTCGAGGGCTAATTCTGTTTCCCATGATAAAAAGCCATCTGTTTCCACCGAAGAAGCTTTCAGGGGATCGTTTGCAACAGTTTGGCACCATTTTTGAGTGAATTGCAGAACCTCAGATTTTTGCTGAAATTGTGACAGCGCGGCTTAGGGATTTTTTAAAAAAAGGTTTTTCAGACGTCGAGGGCTAATTCTGTTTCCCATGATACAAACCCATCTGTTTCCACTGAAAAAGCTTTCAGGGGATCGTTTGCAACAGTTTGGCACCATTTTTTAGTGAATTGCAGAACTTCAGATTTTTGCTGAAATTGTGACCGCGCTGCTTAGGGATTTTTTCAAAAAAAGTTGTTCAGAGGTCGAGGGCTAATTCTGTTTCCCATGATACAAACCCATCTGTTTCCACCGAAAAAGCCTTCAGGGGATCGTTTGCAACAGTTTGGCACCATTTTTGAGTGAATTGCAGAACCTCAGATTTTTGCTGAAATTGTGACCGCGCGGCTTAGGGATTTTTTCAAAAAAAGTTGTTCAGACGTCGAGGGCTAATTCTGTTTCCCATCATACAAACCCATCTGTTTCCACCGAAAAAGCTTTCAGGGGATCGTTTCCAACAGTTTGGCACCATTTTTGAGTGAATTGCAGAACGTCAGATTTTTGCTGAAATTGTGACCGCGCGGCTTAGGGATTTTTTTCAAAAAAAGTTGTTCAGATGTCGAGGGCTAATTCTGTTTCCCATGATACAAACCCATCTGTTTCCACCGAAAAAGCTTTCAGGGGATCGTTTGCAACAGTTTGGCACCATTTTTTTAGTGAATTGCAGAACGTCAGATTTTTGCTGAAATTGTGACCGCGCGGCTTAGGGATTTTTTCAAAAAAAGTTTTTCAGACGTCGAGGGCTAATTCTGTTTCCCATGATACAAACCCATCTATTTCCACCGAAAAAGCTTTCAGGGGATCGCTTGCAACAGTTTGGCACCATTTTTGAGTGAATTTCAGAATGTCAGATTTTTGCTGAAATTGTGACGGCGCGGCTTAGGGATTTTTTCAAAAAAAGTTGTTCAGAGGTCGAGGGCTAATTCTGTTTCCCATGATGCAAACCCATCTGTTTCCTCCGAAAAAGACTTCAGGGGATCGTTTGCAACAGTTTCGCACCATTTTTGAGTGAATTGCAGAACGTCAGATTTTTGCTGAAATTGTGACCGCGCGGCTTAGGGATTTTTTTCAAAAAAAGTTGTTCAGACGTCGAGGGCTAATTCTGTTTCCCATGATACAAACCCATCTGTTTCCACCGAAAAAGCTTTCAGGAGATCGATTGCAACAGTTTGGCACCATTTTTGAGTGAATTGCAGAACCTCAGATTTTTGCTGAAATTGTGACCGCGCGGCTTAGGGATTTTTTCAAAAAAAGTTTTTCAGAAGTTGAGGGCTAATTCTGTTTCCCATGATGCAAACCCATCTGTTTCCTCCGAAAAAGCTATCAGAGGATCGTTTGCAACAGTTTGGCACCATTTTTGAGTGAATTGCAGAACCTCAGATTTTTGCTGAAATTGTGACCGCGCGGCTTAGGGATTTTTTCAAAAAAAGTTGTTCAGACGTCGAGGGCTAATTCTGTTTCCCATCATACAAACCCATCTGTTTCCACCGAAAAAGCTTTCAGTCAATCGTTTGCAACAGTTTGGCACCATTTTTGAGTGAATTGCAGAACGTCAGATTTTTGCTGAAATTGTGACCGCGCGACTTAGGGATTTTTTTAAAAAAAGTTCTTCAGACGTCGAGGGCTAATTCTGTTTCCCATGATACAAACCCATCTGTTTCCACTGAAAATCTTTCAGGGGATCGTTTGCAACAGTTTGGCACCATTTTTGAGTGAATTGCAGAACGTCAGATATTTGCTCAAATTGTGACCGCGCGGCTTAGGCATTTTTTCAAAAAAAGTTGTTCAGAGGTCGAGGGCTAATTCTGTTTCCCATGATACAAACCCATCTGTTTCCACTGAAAAAGCTTTCAGGGGATCGTTTGCAACAGTTTGGCACCATTTTTGAGTGAATTGCAGAACCTCAGATTTTTGCTGAAATTGTGACCGCGCGGCTTAGGGATTTTTTTCAAAAAAAGTTGTTCAAACGTCGAGGGCTAATTCTGTTTCCCATGATACAAACCCATCTGTTTCCACCGAAAAAGCTTTCAGTCGATCGCTTGCAACACTTTGGCACCATTTTTGAGTGAATTTCAGAATATCAGATTTTTGCTGCAATTGTGACCGCGCGGCTTAGGGATTTTTTCAAAAAAAGTTGTTCAGAGGTCGAGGGCTAATTCTGTTTCCCATGATAAAAAGCCATCTGTTTCCACCGAAGAAGCTTTCAGGGGATCGTTTGCAACAGTTTGGCACCATTTTTGAGTGAATTGAAGAACCTCAGATTTTTGCTGAAATTGTGACCGCGCGGCTTAGGGATTTTTTAAAAAAAGGTTTTTCAGACGTCGAGGGCTAATTCTGTTTCCCATGATACAAACCCATCTGTTTCCACTGAAAAAGCTTTCAGGGGATCGTTTGCAACAGTTTGGCACCATTGTTGAGTGAATTGCAGAACGTCAGATTTTTGCTGAAATTGTGACCGCGCTGCTTAGGGATTTTTTCAAAAAAAGTTGTTCAGAGGTCGAGGGCTAATTCTGTTTCCCATGATACAAACCCATCTGTTTCCACCGAAAAAGCCTTCAGGGGATCGTTTGCAACAGTTTGGCACCATTTTTGAGTGAATTGCAGAACCTCAGATTTTTGCTGAAATTGTGACCTCGCGGCTTAGGGATTTTTTCAAAAAAAGTTGTTCAGACGTCGAAGGCTAATTCTGATTCCCATGATACAAACCCATCTGTTTCCACCGAAAAAGCTTTCAGGGGATCGTTTGCAACAGTTTGGCACCATTTTTGAGTGAATTGCAGAACGTCAGATTTTTGCTGAAATTGTGACCGCGCGGCTTAGGGATTTTTTTCAAAAAAAGTTGTTCAGATGTCGAGGGCTAATTCTGTTTCCCATGATACAAACCCATCTGTTTCCACCGAAAAAGCTTTCAGGGGATCGTTTGCAACAGTTTGGCACCATTTTTTTAGTGAATTGCAGAACGTCAGATTTTTGCTGAAATTGTGACCGCGCGGCTTAGGGATTTTTTCAAAAAAAGTTTTTCAGACGTCGAGGGCTAATTCTGTTTCCCATGATACAAACCCATCTATTTCCACCGAAAAAGCTTTCAGGGGATCGCTTGCAACAGTTTGGCACCATTTTTGAGTGAATTTCAGAATGTCAGATTTTTGCTGAAATTGTGACCGCGCGGCTTAGGGATTTTTTCAAAAAAAGTTGTTCAGAGGTCGAGGGCTAATTCTGTTTCCCATGATGCAAACCCATCTGTTTCCTCCGAAAAAGACTTCAGGGGATCGTTTGCAACAGTTTCGCACCATTTTTGAGTGAATTGCAGAACGTCAGATTTTTGCTGAAATTGTGACCGCGCGGCTTAGGGATTTTTTCAAAAAAAGTTTTTCAGAAGCTGAGGGCTAATTCTGTTTCCCATGATGCAAACCCATCTGTTTCCTCCGAAAAAGCTATCAGAGGATCGTTTGCAACAGTTTGGCACCATTTTTGAGTGAATTGCAGAACCTCAGATTTTTGCTGAAATTGTGACCGCGCGGCTTAGGGATTTTTTCAAAAAAAGTTGTTCAGACGTCGAGGGCTAATTCTGTTTCCCATCATACAAACCCATCTGTTTCCACCGAAAAAGCTTTCAGTCAATCGTTTGCAACAGTTTGGCACCATTTTTGAGTGAATTGCAGAACGTCAGATTTTTGCTGAAATTGTGACCGCGCGACTTAGGGATTTTTTTAAAAAAAGTTCTTCAGACGTCGAGGGCTAATTCTGTTTCCCATGATACAAACCCATCTGTTTCCACTGAAAATCTTTCAGGGGATCGTTTGCAACAGTTTGGCACCATTTTTGAGTGAATTGCAGAACGTCAGATATTTGCTCAAATTGTGACCGCGCGGCTTAGGCATTTTTTCAAAAAAAGTTGTTCAGAGGTCGAGGGCTAATTCTGTTTCCCATGATACAAACCCATCTGTTTCCACTGAAAAAGCTTTCAGGGGATCGTTTGCAACAGTTTGGCACCATTTTTGCGTGTATTGCAGAACCTCAGATTTTTGCTGAAATTGTGACCGCGCGGCTTAGGGATTTTTTTCAAAAAAAGTTGTTCAAACGTCGAGGGCTAATTCTGTTTCCCATGATACAAACCCATCTGTTTCCACCGAAAAAGCTTTCAGTCGATCGCTTGCAACACTTTGGCACCATTTTTGAGTGAATTTCAGAATATCAGATTTTTGCTGCAATTGTGACCGCGCGGCTTAGGGATTTTTTCAAAAAAAGTTGTTCAGAGGTCGAGGGCTAATTCTGTTTCCCATGATAAAAAGCCATCTGTTTCCACCGAAGAAGCTTTCAGGGGATCGTTTGCAACAGTTTGGCACCATTTTTGAGTGAATTGCAGAACCTCAGATTTTTGCTGAAATTGTGACCGCGCGGCTTAGGGATTTTTTAAAAAAAGGTTTTTCAGACGTCGAGGGCTAATTCTGTTTCCCATGATACAAACCCATCTGTTTCCACTGAAAAAGCTTTCAGGGGATCGTTTGCAACAGTTTGGCACCATTGTTGAGTGAATTGCAGAACGTCAGATTTTTGCTGAAATTGTGACCGCGCTGCTTAGGGATTTTTTCAAAAAAAGTTGTTCAGAGGTCGAGGGCTAATTCTGTTTCCCATGATACAAACCCATCTGTTTCCACCGAAAAAGCCTTCAGGGGATCGTTTGCAACAGTTTGGCACCATTTTTGAGTGAATTGCAGAACCTCAGATTTTTGCTGAAATTGTGACCTCGCGGCTTAGGGATTTTTTCAAAAAAAGTTGTTCAGACGTCGAAGGCTAATTCTGATTCCCATGATACAAACCCATCTGTTTCCACCGAAAAAGCTTTCAGGGGATCGTTTGCAACAGTTTGGCACCATTTTTGAGTGAATTGCAGAACGTCAGATTTTTGCTGAAATTGTGACCGCGCGGCTTAGGGATTTTTTTCAAAAAAAGTTGTTCAGATGTCGAGGGCTAATTCTGTTTCCCATGATACAAACCCATCTGTTTCCACCGAAAAAGCTTTCAGGGGATCGTTTGCAACAGTTTGGCACCATTTTTTTAGTGAATTGCAGAACGTCAGATTTTTGCTGAAATTGTGACCGCGCGGCTTAGGGATTTTTTCAAAAAAAGTTTTTCAGACGTCGAGGGCTAATTCTGTTTCCCATGATACAAACCCATCTATTTCCACCGAAAAAGCTTTCAGGGGATCGCTTGCAACAGTTTGGCACCATTTTTGAGTGAATTTCAGAATGTCAGATTTTTGCTGAAATTGTGACCGCGCGGCTTAGGGATTTTTTCAAAAAAAGTTGTTCAGAGCTCGAGGGCTAATTCTGTTTCCCATGATGCAAACCCATCTGTTTCCTCCGAAAAAGACTTCAGGGGATCGTTTGCAACAGTTTCGCACCATTTTTGAGTGAATTGCAGAACGTCAGATTTTTGCTGAAATTGTGACCGCGCGGCTTAGGGATTTTTTCAAAAAAAGTTTTTCAGAAGCTGAGGGCTAATTCTGTTTCCCATGATGCAAACCCATCTGTTTCCTCCGAAAAAGCTATCAGAGGATCGTTTGCAACAGTTTGGCACCATTTTTGAGTGAATTGCAGAACCTCAGATTTTTGCTGAAATTGTGACCGCGCGGCTTAGGGATTTTTTCAAAAAAAGTTGTTCAGACGTCGAGGGCTAATTCTGTTTCCCATCATACAAACCCATCTGTTTCCACCGAAAAAGCTTTCAGTCAATCGTTTGCAACAGTTTGGCACCATTTTTGAGTGAATTGCAGAACGTCAGATTTTTGCTGAAATTGTGACCGCGCGGCTTAGGGATTTTTTTTAAAAAAAGTTCTTCAGACGTCGAGGGCTAATTCTGTTTCCCATGATACAAACCCATCTGTTTCCACCGAAAAAGCTTTCAGGGGATCGTTTGCAACAGTTTGGCACGATTTTTGAGTGAATTGCAGAACCTCAGATTTTTGCTGAAATTGTGACCGCGCGGCTTAGGGATTTTTTCAAAAAAAGTTGTTCAGAGGTCGAGGGCTAATTCTGTTTCCCATGATAAAAAGCCATCTGTTTCCACCGAAGAAGCTTTCAGGGGATCGTTTGCAACAGTTTGGCACCATTTTTGAGTGAATTGCAGAACCTCAGATTTTTGCTGAAATTGTGACAGCGCGGCTTAGGGATTTTTTAAAAAAAGGTTTTTCAGACGTCGAGGGCTAATTCTGTTTCCCATGATACAAACCCATCTGTTTCCACTGAAAAAGCTTTCAGGGGATCGTTTGCAACAGTTTGGCACCATTTTTTAGTGAATTGCAGAACGTCAGATTTTTGCTGAAATTGTGACCGCGCTGCTTAGGGATTTTTTCAAAAAAAGTTGTTCAGAGGTCGAGGGCTAATTCTGTTTCCCATGATACAAACCCATCTGTTTCCACCGAAAAAGCCTTCAGGGGATCGTTTGCAACAGTTTGGCACCATTTTTGAGTGAATTGCAGAACCTCAGATTTTTGCTGAAATTGTGACCGCGCGGCTTAGGGATTTTTTCAAAAAAAGTTTTTCAGACGTCGAGGGCTAATTCTGTTTCCCATGATACAAACCCATCTATTTCCACCGAAAAAGCTTTCAGGGGATCGCTTGCAACAGTTTGGCACCATTTTTGAGTGAATTTCAGAATGTCAGATTTTTGCTGAAATTGTGACCGCGCAGCTTAGGGATTTTTTCAAAAAAAGTTGTTCAGAGGTCGAGGGCTAATTCTGTTTCCCATGATGCAAACCCATCTGTTTCCTCCGAAAAAGACTTCAGGGGATCGTTTGCAACAGTTTCGCACCATTTTTGAGTGAATTGCAGAAGGTCAGATTTTTGCTGAAATTGTGACCGCGCAGCTTAGGGATTTTTTTCAAAAAAAGTTGTTCAGACGTCGAGGGCTAATTCTGTTTCCCATGATACAAACCCATCTGTTTCCACCGAAAAAGCTTTCAGGAGATCGATTGCAACAGTTTGGCACCATTTTTGAGTGAATTGCAGAACCTCAGATTTTTGCTGAAATTGTGACCGCGTGGCTTAGGGATTTTTTCAAAAAAAGTTTTTCAGAAGTTGAGGGCTAATTCTGTTTCCCATGATGCAAACCCATCTGTTTCCACCGAAAAAGCTTTCAGTCAATCGTTTGCAACAGTTTGGCACCATTTTTGAGTGAATTGCAGAACGTCAGATTTTTGCTGAAATTGTGACCGCGCGGCTTAGGGATTTTTTTAAAAAAAAGTTCTTCAGACGTCGAGGGCTAATTCTGTTTCCCATGATACAAACCCATCTGTTTCCACCGAAAAAGCTTTCAGGGGATCGTTTGCAACACTTTGGCACGATTTTTGAGTGAATTGCAGAACCTCAGATTTTTGCTGAAATTGTGACCGCGCGGCTTAGGGATTTTTTCAAAAAAAGTTGTTCAGAGGTCGAGGGCTAATTCTGTTTCCCATGATAAAAAGCCATCTGTTTCCACCGAAGAAGCTTTCAGGGGATCGTTTGCAACAGTTTGGCACCATTTTTGAGTGAATTGCAGAACCTCAGATTTTTGCTGAAATTGTGACCGCGCGGCTTAGGGATTTTTTCAAAAAAAGTTGTTCAGACGTCGAAGGCTAATTCTGATTCCCATGATACAAACCCATCTGTTTCCACTGAAAAAGCTTTCAGGGGATCGTTTGCAACAGTTTGGCACCATTTTTGAGTGAATTGCAGAACGTCAGATTTTTGCTGAAATTGTGACCGCGCTGCTTAGGGATTTTTTCAAAAAAAGTTGTTCAGAGGTCGAGGGCTAATTCTGTTTCCCATGATACAAACCCATCTGTTTCCACCGAAAAAGCCTTCAGGGGATCGTTTGCAACAGTTTGGCACCATTTTTGAGTGAATTGCAGAACGTCAGATTTTTGCTGAAATTGTGACCGCGCGGCTTAGGGATTTTTTCAAAAAAAGTTGTTCAGAGGTCGAGGCCTAATTCTGTTTCCCATGATGCAAACCCATCTGTTTCCTCCGAAAAAGACTTCAGGGGATCGTTTGCAACAGTTTCGCACCATTTTTGAGTGAATTGCAGAACTTCGGATTTTTGCTGAAATTGTGACCGCGCGGCTTAGGGATTTTTTTCAAAAAAAGTTGTTCAGACGTCGAGGGCTAATTCTGTTTCCCATGATACAAACCCATCTGTTTCCACCGAAAAAGCTTTCAGGAGATCGATTGCAACAGTTTGGCACCATTTTTGAGGGAATTGCAGAAGGTCAGATTTTTGCTGAAATTGTGACCGCGCGGCTTAGGGATTTTTTTCAAAAAAAGTTGTTCAGACGTCGCGGGCTAATTCTGTTTCCCATGATACAAACCCATCTGTTTCCACCGAAAAAGCTTTCAGGGGATCGTTTGCAACAGTTTGGCACCATTTTTGAGTGAATTGCAGAACCTCAGATTTTTGCTGAAATTGTGACCGCGGGGCTTAGGGATTTTTTCAAAAAAAGTTCTTCAGACGTCGAGGGCTAATTCTGTTTCCCATGATGCAAACCCATCTGTTTCCTCCGAAAAAGCTATCAGAGGATCGTTTGCAACAGTTTGGCACCATTTTTGAGTGAATTGCAGAACCTCAGATTTTTGCTGAAATTGTGACCGCGCGGCTTAGGGTTTTTTTCAAAAAAAGTTGTTCAGACGTCGAAGGCTAATTCTGATTCCCATGATACAAACCCATCTGTTTCCACCGAAAAAGCTAGCAGGGGATCGTTTTCAACAGTTTGGCACCATTTTTGAGTGAATTGCAGAACGTCAGAATTTTACTGAAATTGTGACCGCGCGGCTTAGGGTGTTTTTCAACAAAATTGTTCAGACGTCGAGGGCTAATTCTGTTTTCCATGATACAAACCCATCTGTTTCCACTGTAAAAGCTTTCAGGGGATCGTTTGCAACAGTTTGGCACCATTTTTGAGTGAATTGCGGAACGTCAGATTTTTGCTGAAATTGTGACCGCGCGGCTTAGGGATTTTTTTCAAAAAAAGTTCTTCAGACGTCGAGGGCTAATTCTGTTTCCCATGATACAAACTCATCTGTTTCCACCGAAAAAGCTTTCAGGGGATCGTTTGCAACAGTTTGGCACGATTTTTGAGTGAATTGCAGAACCTCAGATTTTTGCTGAAATTGTGACCGCGCGGCTTAGGGATTTTTTCAAAAAAAGTTGTTCAGACTTCGAGGGCTAATTCTGTTTCCCATGATACAAACCCATCTGTTTCCACCGAAAAAGCTTTCAGTCGATCGTTTGCAACAGTTTGGCACCATTTTTGAGTGAATTGCAGAACGTCAGATTTTTGCTGAAATTGTGACCGCGCGGCTTAGGGATTTTTTTTCAAAAAAAGTTGTTCAGACGTCGAGGGCTAATTCTGTTTCCCATGATACAAACCTATCTGTTTCCACCGAAAAAGCTTTCAGGGGATCGTTTGCAACAGTTTGGCACCATCTTTGAGTGAATTGCAGAACCTCAGATTTTTGCTGAAATTGTGACCGCGCGGCTTAGGGTTTGTTTCAAAAAAAGTTGTTCAGACGTCGAAGGCTAATTCTGATTCCCATGATACAAACCCATCTGTTTCCACCGAAAAAGCTATCAGGGGATCGTTTGCAACAGTTTGGCACCATTTTTGAGTGAATTGCAGAACGTCAGAATTTTACTGAAATTGTGACCGCGCGGTTTAGGGTTTTTTTCAACAAAAGTTGTTCAGACGTCGAGGGCTAATTCTGTTTCCCATGATACAAACCCATCTGTTTCCACTGAAAAAGCTTTCAGGGGATCGTTTGCAACAGTTTGGCACCATTTTTGAGTGAATTGCAGAACGTCAGATTTTTGCTGAAATTGTGACCGCGCGGCTTAGGGATTTTTTCAAAAAAAGTTTTTCAGACGTCGAGGGCTAATTCTGTTTCCCATGATACAAACCCATCTGTTTCCACCGAAAAAGCTTTCAGGGGATCGTTTGCAACAGTTTGGCACGATTTTTGAGTGAATTGCAGAACCTCAGATTTTTGCTGAAATTGTGACCGCGCGGCTTAGGGATTTTTTCAAAAAAAGTTGTTCAGAGGTCGAGGGCTAATTCTGTTTCCCATGATACAAACCCATCTGTTTCCACCGAAAAAGCCTTCAGGGGATCGTTTGCAACAGTTTGGCACCATTTTTGAGTGAATTGCAGAACGTCAGATTTTTGCTGAAATTGTGACCGCGCGGCTTAGGGATTTTTTCAAAAAAAGTTGTTCAGAGGTCGAGGCCTAATTCTGTTTCCCATGATGCAAACCCATCTGTTTCCTCCGAAAAAGACTTCAGGGGATCGTTTGCAACAGTTTCGCACCATTTTTGAGTGAATTGCAGAACTTCGGATTTTTGCTGAAATTGTGACCGCGCGGCTTAGGGATTTTTTTCAAAAAAAGTTGTTCAGACGTCGAGGGCTAATTCTGTTTCCCATGATACAAACCCATCTGTTTCCACCGAAAAAGCTTTCAGGAGATCGATTGCAACAGTTTGGCACCATTTTTGAGGGAATTGCAGAAGGTCAGATTTTTGCTGAAATTGTGACCGCGCGGCTTAGGGATTTTTTTCAAAAAAAGTTGTTCAGACGTCGCGGGCTAATTCTGTTTCCCATGATACAAACCCATCTGTTTCCACCGAAAAAGCTTTCAGGGGATCGTTTGCAACAGTTTGGCACCATTTTTGAGTGAATTGCAGAACCTCAGATTTTTGCTGAAATTGTGACCGCGGGGCTTAGGGATTTTTTCAAAAAAAGTTCTTCAGACGTCGAGGGCTAATTCTGTTTCCCATGATGCAAACCCATCTGTTTCCTCCGAAAAAGCTATCAGAGGATCGTTTGCAACAGTTTGGCACCATTTTTGAGTGAATTGCAGAACCTCAGATTTTTGCTGAAATTGTGACCGCGCGGCTTAGGGTTTTTTTCAAAAAAAGTTGTTCAGACGTCGAAGGCTAATTCTGATTCCCATGATACAAACCCATCTGTTTCCACCGAAAAAGCTAGCAGGGGATCGTTTTCAACAGTTTGGCACCATTTTTGAGTGAATTGCAGAACGTCAGAATTTTACTGAAATTGTGACCGCGCGGCTTAGGGTGTTTTTCAACAAAATTGTTCAGACGTCGAGGGCTAATTCTGTTTTCCATGATACAAACCCATCTGTTTCCACTGTAAAAGCTTTCAGGGGATCGTTTGCAACAGTTTGGCACCATTTTTGAGTGAATTGCGGAACGTCAGATTTTTGCTGAAATTGTGACCGCGCGGCTTAGGGATTTTTTTCAAAAAAAGTTCTTCAGACGTCGAGGGCTAATTCTGTTTCCCATGATACAAACTCATCTGTTTCCACCGAAAAAGCTTTCAGGGGATCGTTTGCAACAGTTTGGCACGATTTTTGAGTGAATTGCAGAACCTCAGATTTTTGCTGAAATTGTGACCGCGCGGCTTAGGGATTTTTTCAAAAAAAGTTGTTCAGACTTCGAGGGCTAATTCTGTTTCCCATGATACAAACCCATCTGTTTCCACCGAAAAAGCTTTCAGTCGATCGTTTGCAACAGTTTGGCACCATTTTTGAGTGAATTGCAGAACGTCAGATTTTTGCTGAAATTGTGACCGCGCGGCTTAGGGATTTTTTTTCAAAAAAAGTTGTTCAGACGTCGAGGGCTAATTCTGTTTCCCATGATACAAACCTATCTGTTTCCACCGAAAAAGCTTTCAGGGGATCGTTTGCAACAGTTTGGCACCATCTTTGAGTGAATTGCAGAACCTCAGATTTTTGCTGAAATTGTGACCGCGCGGCTTAGGGTTTGTTTCAAAAAAAGTTGTTCAGACGTCGAAGGCTAATTCTGATTCCCATGATACAAACCCATCTGTTTCCACCGAAAAAGCTATCAGGGGATCGTTTGCAACAGTTTGGCACCATTTTTGAGTGAATTGCAGAACGTCAGAATTTTACTGAAATTGTGACCGCGCGGTTTAGGGTTTTTTTCAACAAAAGTTGTTCAGACGTCGAGGGCTAATTCTGTTTCCCATGATACAAACCCATCTGTTTCCACTGAAAAAGCTTTCAGGGGATCGTTTGCAACAGTTTGGCACCATTTTTGAGTGAATTGCAGAACGTCAGATTTTTGCTGAAATTGTGACCGCGCGGCTTAGGGATTTTTTCAAAAAAAGTTTTTCAGACGTCGAGGGCTAATTCTGTTTCCCATGATACAAACCCATCTGTTTCCACCGAAAAAGCTTTCAGGGGATCGTTTGCAACAGTTTGGCACGATTTTTGAGTGAATTGCAGAACCTCAGATTTTTGCTGAAATTGTGACCGCGCGGCTTAGGGATTTTTTCAAAAAAAGTTGTTCAGACGTCGAGGGCTAATTCTGTTTCCCATGATACAAACCCATCTGTTTTCACCGAAAAAGCTTTCAGGGGATCGTTTGCAACAGTTTGGCACCATTTTTGAGTGAATTGCAGAACGTCAGATTTTTGCTGAAATTGTGACCGCGCGGCTTAGGGATTTTTTTCAAAAAAAGTTCTTCAGACGTCGAGGGCTAATTCTGTTTCCCATGATACAAACCCATCTGTTTCCACCGAAAAAGCTTTCAGGGGATCGTTTGCAACAGTTTGGCACGATTTTTGAGTGAATTGCAGAACCTCAGATTTTTGCTGAAATTGTGACCGCGCGGCTTAGGGATTTTTTCAAAAAAAGTTGTTCAGACGTCGAGGGCTAATTCTGTTTCCCATCATACAAACCCATCTGTTTCCACCGAAAAAGCTTTCAGTCGATCGTTTGCAACAGTTTGGCACCATTTTTGAGTGAATTGCAGAACCTCAGATTTTTGCTGAAATTGTGACCGCGCGGCTTAGGAATTTTTTCAAAAAAAGTTGTTCAGACGTCGAGGGCTAATTCTGTTTCCCATGATACAAACCCATCTGTTTCCACCGAAAAAGCTTTCAGGGGATCGCTTGCAACAGTTTGGCACCATTTTTGAGTGAATTTCAGAATGTCAGATTTTTGTTGCAATTGTGACCGCGCGGCTTAGGGATTTTTTCAAAAAAAGTTGTTCAGACGTCGAGGGCTAATTCTGTTTCCCATGATACAAACCCATCTGTTTCCACCGAAAAAGCTTTCAGGGGATCGCTTGCAACAGTTTGGCACCATTTTTGAGTGAATTTCAGAATGTCAGATTTTTGCTGAAATTGTGACCGCTCGGCTTAGGGATTTTTTTCAAAAAAAGTTGTTCAGACGACGAGGGCTAATTCTGTTTCCCATGATACAAACCCATCTGTTTCCACCGAAAAAGCTTTCAGGAGATCGATTGCAACAGTTTGGCACCATTTTTGAGGGAATTGGAGAAGGTCAGATTTTTGCTGAAATTGTGACCGCGCGGCTTAGGGATTTTTTTCAAAAAAAGTTGTTCAGACGTCGCGGGCTAATTCTGTTTCCCATGATACAAACCCATCTGTTTCCACCGAAAAAGCTTTCAGGGGATCGTTTGCAACAGTTTGGCACCATTTTTGAGTGAATTGCAGAATCTCAGATTTTTGCTGAAATTGTGACCGCGGGGCTTAGGGATTTTTTCAAAAAAAGTTTTTCAGACGTTGAGGGCTAATTCTGTTTCCCATGATGCAAACCAATCTGTTTCCTCCGAAAAAGCTATCAGAGGATCGTTTGCAACAGTTTGGCACCATTTTTGAGTGAATTGCAGAACGTCAGATTTTTGCTGAAATTGTGACCGCGCGGCTTACGGATTTTTTCAAAAAAAGTTGTTCAGACGTCGAGGGCTAATTCTGTTTCCCATCATACAAACCCATCTGTTTCCACCGAAAAAGCTTTCAGTCGATCGTTTGCAACAGTTTGGCACCATTTTTGAGTGAATTGCAGAACGTCAGATTTTTGCTGAAATTGTGACCGCGCGGCTTAGGCATTTTTTTCAAAAAAAGTTCTTCAGACGTCGAGGGCTAATTCTGTTTCCCATGATACAAACCC
Organism: Podarcis tiliguerta; assembly: GCF_965153285.1. NCBI lineage: Eukaryota > Metazoa > Chordata > Lepidosauria > Squamata > Lacertidae > Podarcis > Podarcis tiliguerta. The sequence goes on along the minus strand of NW_028148592.1, from coordinate 21,944 downwards.
ATCTGTTTCCACCGAAAAAGCTTTCAGGGGATCGTTTGCAACAGTTTGGCACGATTTTTGAGTGAATTGCAGAACCTCAGATTTTTGCTGAAATTGTGACCGCGCGGCTTAGGGATTTTTTCAAAAAAAGTTGTTCAGACGTCGAGGGCTAATTCTGTTTCCCATCATACAAAGCCATCTGTTTCCACCGAAAAAGCTTTCAGTCGATCGTTTGCAACAGTTTGGCACCATTTTTGAGTGAATTGCAGAACGTCAGATTTTTGCTGAAATTGTGACCGCGCGGCTTAGGGATTTTTTTCAAAACAAGTTGTTCAGACGTCGAGGGCTAATTCTGTTTCCCATGATACAAACCCATCTGTTTTCACCGAAAAAGCTTTCAGGGGATCGTTTGCAACAGTTTGGCACCATTTTTGAGTGAATTGCAGAACGTCAGATTTTTGCTGAAATTGTGACCGCGCGGCTTAGGGATTTTTTTCAAAAAAAGTTCTTCAAACGTCGAGGGCTAATTCTGTTTCCCATGATACAAACCCATCTGTTTCCACCGAAAAAGCTTTCAGGGGATCGTTTGCAACAGTTTGGCACCATTTTTGAGTGAATTGCAGAACCTCAGATTTTTGCTGAAATTGTGACCGCGCGGCTTAGGGATTTTTTCAAAAAAAGTTGTTCAGACGTCGAGGGCTAATTCTGTTTCCCATCATACAAACCCATCTGTTTCCACCGAAAAAGCTTTCAGTCGATCGTTTGCAACAGTTTGGCACCATTTTTGAGTGAATTGCAGAACGTCAGATTTTTGCTGAAATTGTGACCGCGCGGCTTAGGGATTTTTTTCAAAAAAAGTTCTTCAGACGTCGAGGGCTAATTCTGTTTCCCATGATACAAACCCATCTGTTTTCACCGAAAAAGCTTTCAGGGGATCGTTTGCAACAGTTTGGCACCATTTTTGAGTGAATTGCAGAACGTCAGATTTTTGCTGAAATTGTGACCGCGCGGCTTAGGGATTTTTTCAAAAAAAGTTGTTCAGACGTCGAGGGCTAATTCTGTTTCCCATGATACAAACCCATCTGTTTCCACCGAAAAAGCTTTCAGGGGATCGCTTGCAACAGTTTGGCACCATTTTTGAGTGAATTTCAGAATGTCAGATTTTTGTTGCAATTGTGACCGCGCGGCTTAGGGATTTTTTCAAAAAAAGTTGTTCAGACGTCGAGGGCTAATTCTGTTTCCCATGATACAAACCCATCTGTTTCCACCGAAAAAGCTTTCAGGAGATCGATTGCAACAGTTTGGCACCATTTTTGAGGGAATTGCAGAAGGTCAGATTTTTGCTGAAATTGTGACCGCGCGGCTTAGGGATTTTTTTCAAAAAAAGTTGTTCAGACGTCGCGGGCTAATTCTGTTTCCCATGATACAAACCCATCTGTTTCCACCGAAAAAGCTTTCAGGGGATCGTTTGCAACAGTTTGGCACCATTTTTGAGTGAATTGCAGAACCTCAGATTTTTGCTGAAATTGTGACCGCGGGGCTTAGGGATTTTTTCAAAAAAAGTTCTTCAGACGTCGAGGGCTAATTCTGTTTCCCATGATGCAAACCCATCTGTTTCCTCCGAAAAAGCTATCAGAGGATCGTTTGCAACAGTTTGGCACCATTTTTGAGTGAATTGCAGAACCTCAGATTTTTGCTGAAATTGTGACCGCGCGGCTTAGGGTTTTTTTCAAAAAAAGTTGTTCAGACGTCGAAGGCTAATTCTGATTCCCATGATACAAACCCATCTGTTTCCACCGAAAAAGCTAGCAGGGGATCGTTTTCAACAGTTTGGCACCATTTTTGAGTGAATTGCAGAACGTCAGAATTTTACTGAAATTGTGACCGCGCGGCTTAGGGTGTTTTTCAACAAAATTGTTCAGACGTCGAGGGCTAATTCTGTTTTCCATGATACAAACCCATCTGTTTCCACTGTAAAAGCTTTCAGGGGATCGTTTGCAACAGTTTGGCACCATTTTTGAGTGAATTGCGGAACGTCAGATTTTTGCTGAAATTGTGACCGCGCGGCTTAGGGATTTTTTTCAAAAAAAGTTCTTCAGACGTCGAGGGCTAATTCTGTTTCCCATGATACAAACTCATCTGTTTCCACCGAAAAAGCTTTCAGGGGATCGTTTGCAACAGTTTGGCACGATTTTTGAGTGAATTGCAGAACCTCAGATTTTTGCTGAAATTGTGACCGCGCGGCTTAGGGATTTTTTCAAAAAAAGTTGTTCAGACGTCGAGGGCTAATTCTGTTTCCCATGATACAAACCCATCTGTTTCCACCGAAAAAGCTTTCAGTCGATCGTTTGCAACAGTTTGGCACCATTTTTGAGTGAATTGCAGAACGTCAGATTTTTGCTGAAATTGTGACCGCGCGGCTTAGGGATTTTTTTCAAAAAAAGTTGTTCAGACGTCGAGGGCTAATTCTGTTTCCCATGATACAAACCTATCTGTTTCCACCGAAAAAGCTTTCAGGGGATCGTTTGCAACAGTTTGGCACCATCTTTGAGTGAATTGCAGAACCTCAGATTTTTGCTGAAATTGTGACCGCGCGGCTTAGGGTTTGTTTCAAAAAAAGTTGTTCAGACGTCGAAGGCTAATTCTGATTCCCATGATACAAACCCATCTGTTTCCACCGAAAAAGCTATCAGGGGATCGTTTGCAACAGTTTGGCACCATTTTTGAGTGAATTGCAGAACGTCAGAATTTTACTGAAATTGTGACCGCGCGGTTTAGGGTTTTTTTCAACAAAAGTTGTTCAGACGTCGAGGGCTAATTCTGTTTCCCATGATACAAACCCATCTGTTTCCACTGAAAAAGCTTTCAGGGGATCGTTTGCAACAGTTTGGCACCATTTTTGAGTGAATTGCAGAACGTCAGATTTTTGCTGAAATTGTGACCGCGCGGCTTAGGGATTTTTTCAAAAAAAGTTTTTCAGACGTCGAGGGCTAATTCTGTTTCCCATGATACAAACCCATCTGTTTCCACCGAAAAAGCTTTCAGGGGATCGTTTGCAACAGTTTGGCACGATTTTTGAGTGAATTGCAGAACCTCAGATTTTTGCTGAAATTGTGACCGCGCGGCTTAGGGATTTTTTCAAAAAAAGTTGTTCAGACGTCGAGGGCTAATTCTGTTTCCCATGATACAAACCCATCTGTTTTCACCGAAAAAGCTTTCAGGGGATCGTTTGCAACAGTTTGGCACCATTTTTGAGTGAATTGCAGAACGTCAGATTTTTGCTGAAATTGTGACCGCGCGGCTTAGGGATTTTTTTCAAAAAAAGTTCTTCAGACGTCGAGGGCTAATTCTGTTTCCCATGATACAAACCCATCTGTTTCCACCGAAAAAGCTTTCAGGGGATCGTTTGCAACAGTTTGGCACGATTTTTGAGTGAATTGCAGAACCTCAGATTTTTGCTGAAATTGTGACCGCGCGGCTTAGGGATTTTTTCAAAAAAAGTTGTTCAGACGTCGAGGGCTAATTCTGTTTCCCATCATACAAACCCATCTGTTTCCACCGAAAAAGCTTTCAGTCGATCGTTTGCAACAGTTTGGCACCATTTTTGAGTGAATTGCAGAACGTCAGATTTTTGCTGAAATTGTGACCGCGCGGCTTAGGAATTTTTTCAAAAAAAGTTGTTCAGACGTCGAGGGCTAATTCTGTTTCCCATGATACAAACCCATCTGTTTCCACCGAAAAAGCTTTCAGGGGATCGCTTGCAACAGTTTGGCACCATTTTTGAGTGAATTTCAGAATGTCAGATTTTTGTTGCAATTGTGACCGCGCGGCTTAGGGATTTTTTCAAAAAAAGTTGTTCAGACGTCGAGGGCTAATTCTGTTTCCCATGATACAAACCCATCTGTTTCCACCGAAAAAGCTTTCAGGGGATCGCTTGCAACAGTTTGGCACCATTTTTGAGTGAATTTCAGAATGTCAGATTTTTGCTGAAATTGTGACCGCTCGGCTTAGGGATTTTTTTCAAAAAAAGTTGTTCAGACGACGAGGGCTAATTCTGTTTCCCATGATACAAACCCATCTGTTTCCACCGAAAAAGCTTTCAGGAGATCGATTGCAACAGTTTGGCACCATTTTTGAGGGAATTGCAGAAGGTCAGATTTTTGCTGAAATTGTGACCGCGCGGCTTAGGGATTTTTTTCAAAAAAAGTTGTTCAGACGTCGCGGGCTAATTCTGTTTCCCATGATACAAACCCATCTGTTTCCACCGAAAAAGCTTTCAGGGGATCGTTTGCAACAGTTTGGCACCATTTTTGAGTGAATTGCAGAATCTCAGATTTTTGCTGAAATTGTGACCGCGGGGCTTAGGGATTTTTTCAAAAAAAGTTTTTCAGACGTTGAGGGCTAATTCTGTTTCCCATGATGCAAACCAATCTGTTTCCTCCGAAAAAGCTATCAGAGGATCGTTTGCAACAGTTTGGCACCATTTTTGAGTGAATTGCAGAACGTCAGATTTTTGCTGAAATTGTGACCGCGCGGCTTAGGGATTTTTTCAAAAAAAGTTGTTCAGACGTCGAGGGCTAATTCTGTTTCCCATCATACAAACCCATCTGTTTCCACCGAAAAAGCTTTCAGTCGATCGTTTGCAACAGTTTGGCACCATTTTTGAGTGAATTGCAGAACGTCAGATTTTTGCTGAAATTGTGACCGCGCGGCTTAGGCATTTTTTTCAAAAAAAGTTCTTCAGACGTCGAGGGCTAATTCTGTTTCCCATGATACAAACCCATCTGTTTCCACCGAAAAAGCTTTCAGGGGATCGTTTGCAACAGTTTGGCACGATTTTTGAGTGAATTGCAGAACCTCAGATTTTTGCTGAAATTGTGACCGCGCGGCTTAGGGATTTTTTCAAAAAAAGTTGTTCAGACGTCGAGGGCTAATTCTGTTTCCCATCATACAAAGCCATCTGTTTCCACCGAAAAAGCTTTCAGTCGATCGTTTGCAACAGTTTGGCACCATTTTTGAGTGAATTGCAGAACGTCAGATTTTTGCTGAAATTGTGACCGCGCGGCTTAGGGATTTTTTTCAAAACAAGTTGTTCAGACGTCGAGGGCTAATTCTGTTTCCCATGATACAAACCCATCTGTTTTCACCGAAAAAGCTTTCAGGGGATCGTTTGCAACAGTTTGGCACCATTTTTGAGTGAATTGCAGAACGTCAGATTTTTGCTGAAATTGTGACCGCGCGGCTTAGGGATTTTTTTCAAAAAAAGTTCTTCAGACGTCGAGGGCTAATTCTGTTTCCCATGATACAAACCCATCTGTTTCCACCGAAAAAGCTTTCAGGGGATCGTTTGCAACAGTTTGGCACGATTATTGAGTGAATTGCAGAACCTCAGATTTTTGCTGAAATTGTGACCGCGCGGCTTAGGGATTTTTTCAAAAAAAGTTGTTCAGACGTCGAGGGCTAATTCTGTTTCCCATCATACAAACCCATCTGTTTCCACCGAAAAAGCTTTCAGTCGATCGTTTGCAACAGTTTGGCACCATTTTTGAGTGAATTGCAGAACGTCAGATTTTTGCTGAAATTGTGACCGCGCGGCTTAGGGATTTTTTTCAAAAAAAGTTCTTCAGACGTCGAGGGCTAATTCTGTTTCCCATGATACAAACCCATCTGTTTTCACCGAAAAAGCTTTCAGGGGATCGTTTGCAACAGTTTGGCACCATTTTTGAGTGAATTGCAGAACGTCAGATTTTTGCTGAAATTGTGACCGCGCGGCTTAGGGATTTTTTCAAAAAAAGTTGTTCAGACGTCGAGGGCTAATTCTGTTTCCCATGATACAAACCCATCTGTTTCCACCGAAAAAGCTTTCAGGGGATCGCTTGCAACAGTTTGGCACCATTTTTGAGTGAATTTCAGAATGTCAGATTTTTGTTGCAATTGTGACCGCGCGGCTTAGGGATTTTTTCAAAAAAAGTTGTTCAGACGTCGAGGGCTAATTCTGTTTCCCATGATACAAACCCATCTGTTTCCACCGAAAAAGCTTTCAGGGGATCGCTTGCAACAGTTTGGCACCATTTTTGAGTGAATTTCAGAATGTCAGATTTTTGCTGAAATTGTGACCGCTCGGCTTAGGGATTTTTTTCAAAAAAAGTTGTTCAGACGACGAGGGCTAATTCTGTTTCCCATGATACAAACCCATCTGTTTCCACCGAAAAAGCTTTCAGGGGATCGTTTGCAACAGTTTGGCACCATTTTTGAGTGAATTGCAGAACCTCAGATTTTTGCTGAAATTGTGACCGCGGGGCTTAGGGATTTTTTCAAAAAAAAGTTTTTCAGACGTTGAGGGCTAATTCTGTTTCCCATGATGCAAACCCATCTGTTTCCTCCGAAAAAGCTATCAGAGGATCGTTTGCAACAGTTTGGCACCATTTCTGAGTGAATTGCAGAACGTCAGATTTTTGCTGAAATTGTGACCGCGCGGCTTTGGGATTTTTTCAAAAAAAGTTGTTCAGACGTCGAGGGCTAATTCTGTTTCCCATCATACAAACCCATCTGTTTCCACCGAAAAAGCTTTCAGTCGATCGTTTGCAACAGTTTGGCACCATTTTTGAGTGAATTGCAGAACGTCAGATTTTTGCTGAAATTGTGACCGCGCGGCTTAGGGATTTTTTTCAAAAAAAGTTCTTCAGACGTCGAGGGCTAATTCTGTTTCCCATGATACAAACCCATCTGTTTCCACCGAAAAAGCTTTCAGGGGATCGTTTGCAACAGTTTGGCACGATTTTTGAGTGAATTGCAGAACCTCAGATTTTTGCTGAAATTGTGACCGCGCGGCTTAGGGATTTTTTCAAAAAAAGTTCTTCAGACGTCGAGGGCTAATTCTGTTTCCCATGATACAAACCCATCTGTTTCCACCGAAAAAGCTTTCAGGGGATCGTTTGCAACAGTTTGGCACGATTTTTGAGTGAATTGGAGAACCTCAGATTTTTGCTGAAATTGTGACCGCGCGGCTTAGGGATTTTTTCAAAAAAAGTTGTTCAGACGTCGAGGGCTAATTCTGTTTCCCATCATACAAACCCATCTGTTTCCACCGAAAAAGCTTTCAGTCGATCGTTTGCAACAGTTTGGCACCATTTTTGAGTGAATTGCAGAACGTCAGATTTTTGCTGAAATTGTGACCGCGCGGCTTAGGCATTTTTTTCAAAAAAAGTTCTTCAGACGCCGAGGGCTAATTCTGTTTCCCATGATACAAACCCATCTGTTTCCACCGAAAAAGCTTTCAGGGGATCGTTTGCAACAGTTTGGCACGATTTTTGAGTGAATTGCAGAACCTCAGATTTTTACTGAAATTGTGACCGCGCGGCTTAGGGTTTTTTTCAACAAAAGTTGTTCAGACGTCGAGGGCTAATTCTGTTTCCCATGATACAAACCCATCTGTTTCCACTGAAAAAGCTTTCAGGGGATCGTTTGCAACAGTTTGGCACCATTTTTGAGTGAATTGCAGAACGTCAGATTTTTGCTGAAATTGTGACCGCGCGGCTTAGGGATTTTTTTCAAAAAAAGTTCTTCAGACGTCGAGGGCTAATTCTGTTTCCCATGATACAAACCCATCTGTTTCCACCGAAAAAGCTTTCAGGGGATCGTTTGCAACAGTTTGGCACGATTTTTGAGTGAATTGCAGAACCTCAGATTTTTGCTGAAATTGTGACCGCGCGGCTTAGGGATTTTTTCAAAAAAAGTTGTTCAGACGTCGAGGGCTAATTCTGTTTCCCATCATACAAACCCATCTGTTTCCACCGAAAAAGCTTTCAGTCGATCGTTTGCAACAGTTTGGCACCATTTTTGAGTGAATTGCAGAACGTCAGATTTTTGCTGAAATTGTGACCGCGCGGCTTAGGGATTTTTTTCAAAACAAGTTGTTCAGACGTCGAGGGCTAATTCTGTTTCCCATGATACAAACCCATCTGTTTCCACCGAAAAAGCTTTCAGGGGATCGTTTGCAACAGTTTGGCACGATTTTTGAGTGAATTGCAGAACCTCAGATTTTTGCTGAAATTGTGACCGCGCGGCTTAGGGATTTTTTCAACAAAAGTTGTTCAGACGTCGAGGGCTAATTCTGTTTCCCATGATACAAACCCATCTGTTTCCACCGAAAAAGCTTTCAGTCGATCGTTTGCAACAGTTTGGCTCCATTTTTGAGTGAATTGCAGAACGTCAGATTTTTGCTGAAATTGTGACCGCGCGGCTTAGGGATTTTTTCAAAAAAAGTTGTTCAGACGTCGAGGGCTAATTCTGTTTCCCATGATACAAACCCATCTGTTTCCACCGAAAAAGCTTTCAGGGGATCGCTTGCAACAGTTTGGCACCATTTTTGAGTGAATTTCAGAATGTCAGATTTTTGTTGCAATTGTGACCGCGCGGCTTAGGGATTTTTTCAAAAAAAGTTGTTCAGACGTCGAGGGCTAATTCTGTTTCCCATGATACAAACCCATCTGTTTCCACCGAAAAAGCTTTCAGGGGATCGCTTGCAACAGTTTGGCACCATTTTTGAGTGAATTTCAGAATGTCAGATTTTTGCTGAAATTGTGACCGCTCGGCTTAGGGATTTTTTTCAAAAAAAGTTGTTCAGACGACGAGGGCTAATTCTGTTTCCCATGATACAAACCCATCTGTTTCCACCGAAAAAGCTTTCAGGAGATCGATTGCAACAGTTTGGCACCATTTTTGAGGGAATTGCAGAAGGTCAGATTTTTGCTGAAATTGTGACCGCGCGGCTTAGGGATTTTTTTCAAAAAAAGTTGTTCAGACGTCGCGGGCTAATTCTGTTTCCCATGATACAAACCCATCTGTTTCCACCGAAAAAGCTTTCAGGGGATCGTTTGCAACAGTTTGGCACCATTTTTGAGTGAATTGCAGAATCTCAGATTTTTGCTGAAATTGTGACCGCGGGGCTTAGGGATTTTTTCAAAAAAAGTTTTTCAGACGTTGAGGGCTAATTCTGTTTCCCATGATGCAAACCAATCTGTTTCCTCCGAAAAAGCTATCAGAGGATCGTTTGCAACAGTTTGGCACCATTTTTGAGTGAATTGCAGAACGTCAGATTTTTGCTGAAATTGTGACCGCGCGGCTTAGGGATTTTTTCAAAAAAAGTTGTTCAGACGTCGAGGGCTAATTCTGTTTCCCATCATACAAACCCATCTGTTTCCACCGAAAAAGCTTTCAGTCGATCGTTTGCAACAGTTTGGCACCATTTTTGAGTGAATTGCAGAACGTCAGATTTTTGCTGAAATTGTGACCGCGCGGCTTAGGGATTTTTTTCAAAAAAAGTTCTTCAGACGTCGAGGGCTAATTCTGTTTCCCATGATACAAACCCATCTGTTTCCACCGAAAAAGCTTTCAGGGGATCGTTTGCAACAGTTTGGCACGATTTTTGAGTGAATTGCAGAACCTCAGATTTTTGCTGAAATTGTGACCGCGCGGCTTAGGGATTTTTTCAAAAAAAGTTGTTCAGACGTCGAGGGCTAATTCTGTTTCCCATCATACAAACCCATCTGTTTCCACCGAAAAAGCTTTCAGTCGATCGTTTGCAACAGTTTGGCACCATTTTTGAGTGAATTGCAGAACGTCAGATTTTTGCTGAAATTGTGACCGCGCGGCTTAGGGATTTTTTTCAAAACAAGTTGTTCAGACGTCGAGGGCTAATTCTGTTTCCCATGATACAAACCCATCTGTTTTCACCGAAAAAGCTTTCAGGGGATCGTTTGCAACAGTTTGGCACCATTTTTGAGTGAATTGCAGAACGTCAGATTTTTGCTGAAATTGTGACCGCGCGGCTTAGGGATTTTTTTCAAAAAAAGTTCTTCAAACGTCGAGGGCTAATTCTGTTTCCCATGATACAAACCCATCTGTTTCCACCGAAAAAGCTTTCAGGGGATCGTTTGCAACAGTTTGGCACCATTTTTGAGTGAATTGCAGAACCTCAGATTTTTGCTGAAATTGTGACCGCGCGGCTTAGGGATTTTTTCAAAAAAAGTTGTTCAGACGTCGAGGGCTAATTCTGTTTCCCATCATACAAACCCATCTGTTTCCACCGAAAAAGCTTTCAGTCGATCGTTTGCAACAGTTTGGCACCATTTTTGAGTGAATTGCAGAACGTCAGATTTTTGCTGAAATTGTGACCGCGCGGCTTAGGGATTTTTTTTCAAAAAAAGTTCTTCAGACGTCGAGGGCTAATTCTGTTTCCCATGATACAAACCCATCTGTTTCCACCGAAAAAGCTTTCAGGGGATCGTTTGCAACAGTTTGGCACCATTTTTGAGGGAATTGCAGAACGTCAGATTTTTGCTGAAATTGTGACCGCGCGGCTTAGGGATTTTTTTCAAAACAAGTTGTTCAGACGTCGAGGGCTAATTCTGTTTCCCATGATACAAACCCATCTGTTTTCACCGAAAAAGCTTTCAGGGGATCGTTTGCAACAGTTTGGCACCATTTTTGAGTGAATTGCAGAACGTCAGATTTTTGCTGAAATTGTGACCGCGCGGCTTAGGGATTTTTTCAAAAAAAGTTGTTCAGACGTCGAGGGCTAATTCTGTTTCCCATGATACAAACCCATCTGTTTCCACCGAAAAAGCTTTCAGGGGATCGCTTGCAACAGTTTGGCACCATTTTTGAGTGAATTTCAGAATGTCAGATTTTTGTTGCAATTGTGACCGCGCGGCTTAGGGATTTTTTCAAAAAAAGTTGTTCAGACGTCGAGGGCTAATTCTGTTTCCCATGATACAAACCCATCTGTTTCCACCGAAAAAGCTTTCAGGGGATCGCTTGCAACAGTTTGGCACCATTTTTGAGTGAATTTCAGAATGTCAGATTTTTGCTGAAATTGTGACCGCTCGGCTTAGGGATTTTTTTCAAAAAAAGTTGTTCAGACGACGAGGGCTAATTCTGTTTCCCATGATACAAACCCATCTGTTTCCACCGAAAAAGCTTTCAGGGGATCGTTTGCAACAGTTTGGCACCATTTTTGAGTGAATTGCAGAACCTCAGATTTTTGCTGAAATTGTGACCGCGGGGCTTAGGGATTTTTTCAAAAAAAGTTTTTCAGACGTTGAGGGCTAATTCTGTTTCCCATGATGCAAACCCATCTGTTTCCTCCGAAAAAGCTATCAGAGGATCGTTTGCAACAGTTTGGCACCATTTCTGAGTGAATTGCAGAACGTCAGATTTTTGCTGAAATTGTGACCGCGCGGCTTTGGGATTTTTTCAAAAAAAGTTGTTCAGACGTCGAGGGCTAATTCTGTTTCCCATCATACAAACCCATCTGTTTCCACCGAAAAAGCTTTCAGTCGATCGTTTGCAACAGTTTGGCACCATTTTTGAGTGAATTGCAGAACGTCAGATTTTTGCTGAAATTGTGACCGCGCGGCTTAGGGATTTTTTTCAAAAAAAGTTCTTCAGACGTCGAGGGCTAATTCTGTTTCCCATGATACAAACCCATCTGTTTCCACCGAAAAAGCTTTCAGGGGATCGTTTGCAACAGTTTGGCACGATTTTTGAGTGAATTGCAGAACCTCAGATTTTTGCTGAAATTGTGACCGCGCGGCTTAGGGATTTTTTCAAAAAAAGTTCTTCAGACGTTGAGGGCTAATTCTGTTTCCCATGATACAAACCCATCTGTTTCCACCGAAAAAGCTTTCAGGGGATCGTTTGCAACAGTTTGGCACGATTTTTGAGTGAATTGCAGAACCTCAGATTTTTTCTGAAATTGTGACCGCGCGGCTTAGGGATTTTTTCAAAAAAAGTTGTTCAGACGTCGAGGGCTAATTCTGTTTCCCATCATACAAACCCATCTGTTTCCACCGAAAAAGCTTTCAGTCGATCGTTTGCAACAGTTTGGCACCATTTTTGAGTGAATTGCAGAACGTCAGATTTTTGCTGAAATTGTGACCGCGCGGCTTAGGCATTTTTTTCAAAAAAAGTTCTTCAGACGTCGAGGGCTAATTCTGTTTCCCATGATACAAACCCATCTGTTTCCACCGAAAAAGCTTTCAGGGGATCGTTTGCAACAGTTTGGCACGATTTTTGAGTGAATTGCAGAACCTCAGATTTTTACTGAAATTGTGACCGCGCGGCTTAGGGTTTTTTTCAACAAAAGTTGTTCAGACGTCGAGGGCTAATTCTGTTTCCCATGATACAAACCCATCTGTTTCCACTGAAAAAGCTTTCAGGGGATCGTTTGCAACAGTTTGGCACCATTTTTGAGTGAATTGCAGAACGTCAGATTTTTGCTGAAATTGTGACCGCGCGGCTTAGGGATTTTTTTCAAAAAAAGTTCTTCAGACGTCGAGGGCTAATTCTGTTTCCCATGATACAAACCCATCTGTTTCCACCGAAAAAGCTTTCAGGGGATCGTTTGCAACAGTTTGGCACGATTTTTGAGTGAATTGCAGAACCTCAGATTTTTGCTGAAATTGTGACCGCGCGGCTTAGGGATTTTTTCAAAAAAAGTTGTTCAGACGTCGAGGGCTAATTCTGTTTCCCATCATACAAACCCATCTGTTTCCACCGAAAAAGCTTTCAGTCGATCGTTTGCAACAGTTTGGCACCATTTTTGAGTGAATTGCAGAACGTCAGATTTTTGCTGAAATTGTGACCGCGCGGCTTAGGGATTTTTTTCAAAACAAGTTGTTCAGACGTCGAGGGCTAATTCTGTTTCCCATGATACAAACCCATCTGTTTCCACCGAAAAAGCTAGCAGGGGATCGTTTGCAACAGTTTGGCACCATTTTTTTAGTGAATTGCAGAACGTCAGATTTTTGCTGAAATTGTGACCGCGCGGCTTAGGGATTTTTTCAAAAAAAGTTCTTCAGACTTCGAGGGCTAATTCTGTTTCCAATGATACAAACCCATCTGTTTCCACCGAAAAAGCTTTCAGGGGATCGTTTGCAACAGTTTGGCATGATTTTTGAGTGAATTGCAGAACCTCAGATTTTTGCTGAAATTGTGACCGCGCGGCTTAGGGATTTTTTCAACAAAAGTTGTTCAGACGTCGAGGGCTAATTCTGTTTCCCATGATACAAACCCATCTGTTTCCACTGAAAAAGCTTTCAGGGGATCGTTTGCAACAGTTTGGCACCATTTTTGAGTGAATTGCAGAACGTCAGATTTTTGCTGAAATTGTGACCGCGCGGCTTAGGGATTTTTTTCAAAAAAAGTTCTTCAGACGTCGAGGGCTAATTCTGTTTCCCATGATACAAACCCATCTGTTTCCACCGAAAAAGCTTTCAGGGGATCGTTTGCAACAGTTTGGCACGATTTTTGAGTGAATTGCAGAACCTCAGATTTTTGCTGAAATTGTGACCGCGCGGCTTAGGGATTTTTTCAAAAAAAGTTGTTCAGACGTCGAGGGCTAATTCTGTTTCCCATCATACAAACCCATCTGTTTCCACCGAAAAAGCTTTCAGTCGATCGTTTGCAACAGTTTGGCACCATTTTTGAGTGAATTGCAGAACGTCAGATTTTTGCTGAAATTGTGACCGCGCGGCTTAGGGATTTTTTTCAAAACAAGTTGTTCAGACGTCGAGGGCTAATTCTGTTTCCCATGATACAAACCCATCTGTTTCCACCGAAAAAGCTAGCAGGGGATCGTTTGCAACAGTTTGGCACCATTTTTTTAGTGAATTGCAGAACGTCAGATTTTTGCTGAAATTGTGACCGCGCGGCTTAGGGATTTTTTCAAAAAAAGTTCTTCAGACTTCGAGGGCTAATTCTGTTTCCAATGATACAAACCCATCTGTTTCCACCGAAAAAGCTTTCAGGGGATCGTTTGCAACAGTTTGGCATGATTTTTGAGTGAATTGCAGAACCTCAGATTTTTGCTGAAATTGTGACCGCGCGGCTTAGGGATTTTTTCAAAAAAAGTTGTTCAGACGTCGAGGGCTAATTCTGTTTCCCATCATACAAACCCATCTGTTTCCACCGAAAAAGCTTTCAGTCGATCGTTTGCAACAGTTTGGCAACATTTTTGAGTGAATTGCAGAACGTCAGATTTTTGCTGAAATTGTGACCGCGCGGCTTAGGCATTTTTTTCAAAAAAAGTTCTTCAGACGTCGAGGGCTAATTCTGTTTCCCATGATACAAACCCATCTGTTTCCACCGAAAAAGCTTTCAGGGGATCGTTTGCAACAGTTTGGCACGATTTTTGAGTGAATTGCAGAACCTCAGATTTTTACTGAAATTGTGACCGCGCGGCTTAGGGTTTTTTTCAACAAAAGTTGTTCAGACGTCGAGGGCTAATTCTGTTTCCCATGATACAAACCCATCTGTTTCCACTGAAAAAGCTTTCAGGGGATCGTTTGCAACAGTTTGGCACCATTTTTGAGTGAATTGCAGAACGTCAGATTTTTGCTGAAATTGTGACCGCGCGGCTTAGGGATTTTTTTCAAAAAAAGTTCTTCAGACGTCGAGGGCTAATTCTGTTTCCCATGATACAAACCCATCTGTTTCCACCGAAAAAGCTTTCAGGGGATCGTTTGCAACAGTTTGGCACGATTTTTGAGTGAATTGCAGAACCTCAGATTTTTGCTGAAATTGTGACCGCGCGGCTTAGGGATTTTTTCAAAAAAAGTTGTTCAGACGTCGAGGGCTAATTCTGTTTCCCATCATACAAACCCATCTGTTTCCACCGAAAAAGCTTTCAGTCGATCGTTTGCAACAGTTTGGCACCATTTTTGAGTGAATTGCAGAACGTCAGATTTTTGCTGAAATTGTGACCGCGCGGCTTAGGGATTTTTTTCAAAACAAGTTGTTCAGACGTCGAGGGCTAATTCTGTTTCCCATGATACAAACCCATCTGTTTCCACCGAAAAAGCTAGCAGGGGATCGTTTGCAACAGTTTGGCACCATTTTTTTAGTGAATTGCAGAACGTCAGATTTTTGCTGAAATTGTGACCGCGCGGCTTAGGGATTTTTTCAAAAAAAGTTCTTCAGACTTCGAGGGCTAATTCTGTTTCCAATGATACAAACCCATCTGTTTCCACCGAAAAAGCTTTCAGGGGATCGTTTGCAACAGTTTGGCATGATTTTTGAGTGAATTGCAGAACCTCAGATTTTTGCTGAAATTGTGACCGCGCGGCTTAGGGATTTTTTCAACAAAAGTTGTTCAGACGTCGAGGGCTAATTCTGTTTCCCATGATACAAACCCATCTGTTTCCACTGAAAAAGCTTTCAGGGGATCGTTTGCAACAGTTTGGCACCATTTTTGAGTGAATTGCAGAACGTCAGATTTTTGCTGAAATTGTGACCGCGCGGCTTAGGGATTTTTTTCAAAAAAAGTTCTTCAGACGTCGAGGGCTAATTCTGTTTCCCATGATACAAACCCATCTGTTTCCACCGAAAAAGCTTTCAGGGGATCGTTTGCAACAGTTTGGCACGATTTTTGAGTGAATTGCAGAACCTCAGATTTTTGCTGAAATTGTGACCGCGCGGCTTAGGGATTTTTTCAAAAAAAGTTGTTCAGACGTCGAGGGCTAATTCTGTTTCCCATCATACAAACCCATCTGTTTCCACCGAAAAAGCTTTCAGTCGATCGTTTGCAACAGTTTGGCACCATTTTTGAGTGAATTGCAGAACGTCAGATTTTTGCTGAAATTGTGACCGCGCGGCTTAGGGATTTTTTTCAAAACAAGTTGTTCAGACGTCGAGGGCTAATTCTGTTTCCCATGATACAAACCCATCTGTTTCCACCGAAAAAGCTAGCAGGGGATCGTTTGCAACAGTTTGGCACCATTTTTTTAGTGAATTGCAGAACGTCAGATTTTTGCTGAAATTGTGACCGCGCGGCTTAGGGATTTTTTCAAAAAAAGTTCTTCAGACTTCGAGGGCTAATTCTGTTTCCAATGATACAAACCCATCTGTTTCCACCGAAAAAGCTTTCAGGGGATCGTTTGCAACAGTTTGGCATGATTTTTGAGTGAATTGCAGAACCTCAGATTTTTGCTGAAATTGTGACCGCGCGGCTTAGGGATTTTTTCAAAAAAAGTTGTTCAGACGTCGAGGGCTAATTCTGTTTCCCATCATACAAACCCATCTGTTTCCACCGAAAAAGCTTTCAGTCGATCGTTTGCAACAGTTTGGCAACATTTTTGAGTGAATTGCAGAACGTCAGATTTTTGCTGAAATTGTGACCGCGCGGCTTAGGGATTTTTTTCAAAAAAAGTTCTTCAGACGTCGCGGGCTAATTCTGTTTCCCATGATACAAACCCATCTGTTTCCACCGAAAAAGCTTTCAGGGGATCGTTTGCAACAGTTTGGCACAATTTTTGAGTGAATTGCAGAACCTCAGATTTTTGCTGAAATTGTGACCGCGCGGCTTAGGGATTTTTTCAAAAAAAGTTGTTCAGACGTCGAGGGCTAATTCTGTTTCCCATGATACAAACCCATCTGTTTCCACCGAAAAAGCTTTCAGTCGATCGTTTGCAACAGTTTGGCACCATTTTTGAGTGAATTGCAGAACGTCAGATTTTTGCTGAAATTGTGACCGCGCGGCTTAGGGATTTTTTCAAAAAAAGTTGTTCAGACGTCGAGGGCTAATTCTGTTTCCCATGATACAAACCCATCTGTTTCCACCGAAAAAGCTTTCAGGGGATCGCTTGCAACAGTTTGGCACCATTTTTGAGTGAATTTCAGAATGTCAGATTTTTGTTGCAATTGTGACCGCACGGCTTAGGGATTTTTTCAAAAAAAGTTGTTCAGACGTCGAGGGCTAATTCTGTTTCCCATGATACAAACCCATCTGTTTCCACCGAAAAAGCTTTCAGGGGATCGCTTGCAACAGTTTGGCACCATTTTTGAGTGAATTTCAGAACGTCAGATTTTTGCTGAAATTGTGACTTAGGGATTTTTTTCAAAAAAAGTTGTTCAGACGTCGAGGGCTAATTCTGTTTCCCATGATACAAACCCATCTGTTTCCACCGAAAAAGCTTTCAGGGGATCGTTTGCAACAGTTTGGCACGATTTTTGAGTGAATTGCAGAACCTCAGATTTTTGCTGAAATTGTGACCGCGGGGCTTAGGGATTTTTTCAAAAAAAGTTTTTGAGACGTTGAGGGCTAATTCTGTTTCCCATGATGCAAACCCATCTGTTTCCTCCGAAAAAGCTATCAGAGGATCGTTTGCAACAGTTTGGCACCATTTTTGAGTGAATTGCAGAACGTCAGATTTTTGCTGAAATTGTGACCGCGCGGCTTAGGGTTTTTTTCAAAAAAAGTTGTTCAGACGTCGAAGGCTAATTCTGATTCCCATGATACAAACCCATCTGTTTCCACCGAAAAAGCTAGCAGGGGATCGTTTGCAACAGTTTGGCACCATTTTTGAGTGAATTGCAGAACGTCAGAATTTTACTGTAATTGTGACCGCGCGGCTTAGGGTTTTTTTCAACAAAAGTTGTTCAGACGTCGAGGGCTAATTCTGTTTCCCATGATACAAACCCATCTGTTTCCACTGAAAAAGCTTTCAGGGGATCGTTTGCAACAGTTTGGCACCATTTTTGAGTGAATTGCAGAACGTCAGATTTTTGCTGAAATTGTGACCGCGCGGCTTAGGGATTTTTTTCAAAAAAAGTTCTTCAGACGTCGAGGGCTAATTCTGTTTCCCATGATACAAACCCATCTGTTTCCACCGAAAAAGCTTTCAGGGGATCGTTTGCAACAGTTTGGCACGATTATTGAGTGAATTGCAGAACCTCAGATTTTTGCTGAAATTGTGACCGCGCGGCTTAGGGATTTTTTCAAAAAAAGTTGTTCAGACGTCGAGGGCTAATTCTGTTTCCCATCATACAAACCCATCTGTTTCCACCGAAAAAGCTTTCAGTCGATCGTTTGCAACAGTTTGGCACCATTTTTGAGTGAATTGCAGAACGTCAGATTTTTGCTGAAATTGTGACCGCGCGGCTTAGGGATTTTTTCAAAAAAAGTTCTTCAGACGTCGAGGGCTAATTCTGTTTCCCATGATACAAACCCATCTGTTTCCACCGAAAAAGCTTTCAGGGGATCGTTTGCAACAGTTTGGCACGATTTTTGAGTGAATTGCAGAACCTCAGATTTTTGCTGAAATTGTGACCGCGCGGCTTAGGGATTTTTTCAAAAAAAGTTCTTCAGACGTCGAGGGCTAATTCTGTTTCCCATGATACAAACCCATCTGTTTCCACCGAAAAAGCTTTCAGGGGATCGTTTGCAACAGTTTGGCACGATTTTTGAGTGAATTGCAGAACCTCAGATTTTTGCTGAAATTGTGACCGCGCGGCTTAGGGATTTTTTCAAAAAAAGTTGTTCAGACGTCGAGGGCTAATTCTGTTTCCCATCATACAAACCCATCTGTTTCCACCGAAAAAGCTTTCAGTCGATCGTTTGCAACAGTTTGGCACCATTTTTGAGTGAATTGCAGAACCTCAGATTTTTGCTGAAATTGTGACCGCGCGGCTTAGGGATTTTTTTCAAAAAAAGTTCTTCAGACGTCGCGGGCTAATTCTGTTTCCCATGATACAAACCCATCTGTTTCCACCGAAAAAGCTTTCAGGGGATCGTTTGCAACAGTTTGGCACAATTTTTGAGTGAATTGCAGAACCTCAGATTTTTGCTGAAATTGTGACCGCGCGGCTTAGGGATTTTTTCAAAAAAAGTTGTTCAGACGTCGAGGGCTAATTCTGTTTCCCATGATACAAACCCATCTGTTTCCACCGAAAAAGCTTTCAGTCGATCGTTTGCAACAGTTTGGCACCATTTTTGAGTGAATTGCAGAACGTCAGATTTTTGCTGAAATTGTGACCGCGCGGCTTAGGGATTTTTTCAAAAAAAGTTGTTCAGACGTCGAGGGCTAATTCTGTTTCCCATGATACAAACCCATCTGTTTCCACCGAAAAAGCTTTCAGGGGATCGCTTGCAACAGTTTGGCACCATTTTTGAGTGAATTTCAGAATGTCAGATTTTTGTTGCAATTGTGACCGCACGGCTTAGGGATTTTTTCAAAAAAAGTTGTTCAGACGTCGAGGGCTAATTCTGTTTCCCATGATACAAACCCATCTGTTTCCACCGAAAAAGCTTTCAGGGGATCGCTTGCAACAGTTTGGCACCATTTTTGAGTGAATTTCAGAACGTCAGATTTTTGCTGAAATTGTGACTTAGGGATTTTTTTCAAAAAAAGTTGTTCAGACGTCGAGGGCTAATTCTGTTTCCCATGATACAAACCCATCTGTTTCCACCGAAAAAGCTTTCAGGGGATCGTTTGCAACAGTTTGGCACGATTTTTGAGTGAATTGCAGAACCTCAGATTTTTGCTGAAATTGTGACCGCGGGGCTTAGGGATTTTTTCAAAAAAAGTTTTTGAGACGTTGAGGGCTAATTCTGTTTCCCATGATGCAAACCCATCTGTTTCCTCCGAAAAAGCTATCAGAGGATCGTTTGCAACAGTTTGGCACCATTTTTGAGTGAATTGCAGAACGTCAGATTTTTGCTGAAATTGTGACCGCGCGGCTTAGGGTTTTTTTCAAAAAAAGTTGTTCAGACGTCGAAGGCTAATTCTGATTCCCATGATACAAACCCATCTGTTTCCACCGAAAAAGCTAGCAGGGGATCGTTTGCAACAGTTTGGCACCATTTTTGAGTGAATTGCAGAACGTCAGAATTTTACTGTAATTGTGACCGCGCGGCTTAGGGTTTTTTTCAACAAAAGTTGTTCAGACGTCGAGGGCTAATTCTGTTTCCCATGATACAAACCCATCTGTTTCCACTGAAAAAGCTTTCAGGGGATCGTTTGCAACAGTTTGGCACCATTTTTGAGTGAATTGCAGAACGTCAGATTTTTGCTGAAATTGTGACCGCGCGGCTTAGGGATTTTTTTCAAAAAAAGTTCTTCAGACGTCGAGGGCTAATTCTGTTTCCCATGATACAAACCCATCTGTTTCCACCGAAAAAGCTTTCAGGGGATCGTTTGCAACAGTTTGGCACGATTATTGAGTGAATTGCAGAACCTCAGATTTTTGCTGAAATTGTGACCGCGCGGCTTAGGGATTTTTTCAAAAAAAGTTGTTCAGACGTCGAGGGCTAATTCTGTTTCCCATCATACAAACCCATCTGTTTCCACCGAAAAAGCTTTCAGTCGATCGTTTGCAACAGTTTGGCACCATTTTTGAGTGAATTGCAGAACGTCAGATTTTTGCTGAAATTGTGACCGCGCGGCTTAGGGATTTTTTTCAAAAAAAGTTCTTCAGACGTCGAGGGCTAATTCTGTTTCCCATGATACAAACCCATCTGTTTCCACCGAAAAAGCTTTCAGGGGATCGTTTGCAACAGTTTGGCACGATTTTTGAGTGAATTGCAGAACCTCAGATTTTTGCTGAAATTGTGACCGCGCGGCTTAGGGATTTTTTCAAAAAAAGTTCTTCAGACGTTGAGGGTTAATTCTGTTTCCCATGATACAAACCCATCTGTTTCCACCGAAAAAGCTTTCAGGGGATCGTTTGCAACAGTTTGGCACGATTTTTGAGTGAATTGCAGAACCTCAGATTTTTTCTGAAATTGTGACCGCGCGGCTTAGGGATTTTTTCAAAAAAAGTTGTTCAGACGTCGAGGGCTAATTCTGTTTCCCATCATACAAACCCATCTGTTTCCACCGAAAAAGCTTTCAGTCGATCGTTTGCAACAGTTTGGCACCATTTTTGAGTGAATTGCAGAACCTCAGATTTTTGCTGAAATTGTGACCGCGCGGCTTAGGCATTTTTTTCAAAAAAAGTTCTTCAGACGTCGAGGGCTAATTCTGTTTCCCATGATACAAACCCATCTGTTTCCACCGAAAAAGCTTTCAGGGGATCGTTTGCAACAGTTTGGCACGATTTTTGAGTGAATTGCAGAACCTCAGATTTTTACTGAAATTGTGACCGCGCGGCTTAGGGTTTTTTTCAACAAAAGTTGTTCAGACGTCGAGGGCTAATTCTGTTTCCCATGATACAAACCCATCTGTTTCCACTGAAAAAGCTTTCAGGGGATCGTTTGCAACAGTTTGGCACCATTTTTGAGTGAATTGCAGAACGTCAGATTTTTGCTGAAATTGTGACCGCGCGGCTTAGGGATTTTTTTCAAAAAAAGTTCTTCAGACGTCGAGGGCTAATTCTGTTTCCCATGATACAAACCCATCTGTTTCCACCGAAAAAGCTTTCAGGGGATCGTTTGCAACAGTTTGGCACGATTTTTGAGTGAATTGCAGAACCTCAGATTTTTGCTGAAATTGTGACCGCGCGGCTTAGGGATTTTTTCAAAAAAAGTTGTTCAGACGTCGAGGGCTAATTCTGTTTCCCATCATACAAACCCATCTGTTTCCACCGAAAAAGCTTTCAGTCGATCGTTTGCAACAGTTTGGCACCATTTTTGAGTGAATTGCAGAACGTCAGATTTTTGCTGAAATTGTGACCGCGCGGCTTAGGGATTTTTTTCAAAACAAGTTGTTCAGACGTCGAGGGCTAATTCTGTTTCCCATGATACAAACCCATCTGTTTCCACCGAAAAAGCTAGCAGGGGATCGTTTGCAACAGTTTGGCACCATTTTTTTAGTGAATTGCAGAACGTCAGATTTTTGCTGAAATTGTGACCGCGCGGCTTAGGGATTTTTTCAAAAAAAGTTCTTCAGACTTCGAGGGCTAATTCTGTTTCCAATGATACAAACCCATCTGTTTCCACCGAAAAAGCTTTCAGGGGATCGTTTGCAACAGTTTGGCATGATTTTTGAGTGAATTGCAGAACCTCAGATTTTTGCTGAAATTGTGACCGCGCGGCTTAGGGATTTTTTCAACAAAAGTTGTTCAGACGTCGAGGGCTAATTCTGTTTCCCATGATACAAACCCATCTGTTTCCACTGAAAAAGCTTTCAGGGGATCGTTTGCAACAGTTTGGCACCATTTTTGAGTGAATTGCAGAACGTCAGATT
>NW_028148593.1:0-43637 GCF_965153285.1 Podarcis tiliguerta | reverse complement strand
TTGCGATTGGCACCATTTTTGAGTGAATTGCCAAAAGTCAGATTTTTGCTGAAATTGTGACCCCAGGGCTTAGGGATTTTTTCAAAAAATCTTTTCTGCCA
The DNA here is from genome assembly GCF_965153285.1 of Podarcis tiliguerta. Classification (NCBI taxonomy): domain Eukaryota; kingdom Metazoa; phylum Chordata; class Lepidosauria; order Squamata; family Lacertidae; genus Podarcis; species Podarcis tiliguerta. Next base: position 43,536 of record NW_028148593.1, on the reverse strand, counting down.
GTTAAGTTGTTGAGGGCTGATTTCTTGTCCTGTGATAAAAAGCCTTCTGTTTCGACTGCCAAAGCTTTCAGGGGAGCATTTGCAACCAGTTGGCACCATTTTTGAGTGAATTGCCAAAAGTCAGATTTTTGCTGAAATTGTGACCCCGGGGCTTAGGGATTTTTTCAAAAAATCTTTTTCGGCCGATCAAGTTGTTGAGGGCTGATTTCTTGTCCTGTGATAAAAAGCCTTCTGTTTCGACTCCCAAAGCTTTCAGGGGAGCATTTGCTAGTGATTGGCACCATTTTTGAGTGAATTGCCAAAAGTCAGATTTTTGCTGAAATTGTGACCCCGGGGCTTAGGGATTTTTTCAAAAAATCATTTTCTGCCGGTTAAATTGTTGAGGGCTGATTTCTTGTCCTGTGATAAAAACCCTTCTGTTTCGACTGCCAAAGCTTTCAGGGGAGCATTTGCAACCGGTTGGCACCATTTTTGAGTGAATTGCCAAAAGTCAGATTTTTGCTGAAATTGTGACCCCGGGGCTTAGGGATTTTTTCAAAAAATCTTTTTCTGCCGGTTAAGTTGTTGAGGGCTGATTTCTTGTCCTGTGATAAAAAGCTTTCTGTTTCGCCTGCCAAAGCTTTCAGGGGAGCATTTGCAAGTGATTGGCACCATTTTTGAGTGAATTGCCAAAAGTCAGATTTTTGCTGAAATTGTGACCCCGGGGCTTAGGGATTTTTTCAAAAAATCTTTTTCGGCCGGTCAAGTTGTTGAGGGCTGATTTCTTGTCCTGTAATAAAAAGCCTTCTGTTTCGAGTGCCAAAGCTTTCAGGGGAGCATTTGCTACTGATTGGCACCATTTTTGAGTGAATTGCCAAAAGTCAGATTTTTGCTGAAATTGTGACCCTAGGGCTTAGGGATTTTTTCAAAAAATCATTTTCTGCCAGTTAACTTGTTGAGGGCTGATTTCTTGTCCTGTGATAAAAAGCCTTCTGTTTCGACTGCCTAAGCTTTCAGGGAAGCATTTGCAACCGGTTGGCACCATTTTTGAGTGAATTGCCAAAAGTCAGATTTTTGCTGAAATTGTGACCCCGGGGCTTAGGGATTTTTTCAAAAAATCTTTTTCTGCCGGTTAAGTTGTTGAGGGCTGATTTCTTGTCCTGTGATAAAAAGCCTTCTGTTTCGACTGCCAAAGCTTTCAGGGGAGCATTTGCAAGTGATTGGCACCATTTTTGAGTGAATTGCCAAAAGTCAGATTTTTGCTGAAATTGTGACCCCGGGGCTTAGGGATTTTTTCAAAAAATCTTTTTCTGCCGGTCAAGTTGTTCAGGGCTGATTTCTTGTCCTGTGATAAAAAGCCTTCTGTTTCGACTGCCAAAGCTTTCAGGGGAGCATTTACAACCGGTTGGCACCATTTTTGAGTGAATTGCCAAATGTCAGATTTTTGCTGAAATTGTGACCCCGGGGCTTAGGGATTTTTTCAAAAAATCTTTTTCGGCCGGTCAAGTTGTTGAGGGCTGATTTCTTGTACTGTGATAAAAAGCCTTCTGTTTCGACTGCCAAAGCATTCAGGGTAGCATTTGCAATTGATTGGCACCATTTTTGAGTGAATTGCCAAAAGTCAGATTTTTGCTGAAATTGTGACCCCGGGGCTTAGGGATTTATTCAAAAAAACTTTTTCTGCCAGTTAAGTTGTTGAGGGCTGATTTCTTGTCCTGTGATAAAAACCCTTCTGTTTCGACTGCCAAAGCTTTCAGGGGAGCATTTGCAAGTGATTGTCACCATTTTTGAGTGAATTGCCAAAAGTCAGATTTTTGCTGAAATTGTGACCCCGGGGCTTAGGGATTTTTTCAAAAAATCTCTTTCCTCCGGTTAAGTTGTTGAGGGCTGATTTCTTGTCCTGTGATAAAAAGCCTTCTGTTTCGACTGCCTAAGCTTTCAGGGGAGCATTTGCAACCAGTTGGCACCATTTTTGAGTGAATTGCCAAAAGTCAGATTTTTGCTGAAATTGTGACCCCGGGGCTTAGGGATTTTTTCAAAAAATCTTTTTCTGCCGGTTAAGTTGTTGAGGGCTGATTTCTTGTCCTGTGATAAAAAGCCTTCTGTTTCGACTGCCAAAGCTTTCAGGGGAGCGTTTGCAACCAGTTGGCACCATTTTTGAGTGAATTGCCAAAAGTCAGATTTTTGCTGAAATTGTGACCCCAGGGCTTAGGGATTTTTTCAAAAAATCTTTTTCGGCCGGTCAAGTTGTTGAGGGCTGATTTCTTGTCCTGTAATAAAAAGCCTTCTGTTTCGAGTGCCAAAGCTTTCAGGGGAGCATTTGCTACTGATTGGCACCATTTTTGAGTGAATTGCCAAAAGTCAGATTTTTGCTGAAATTGTGACCCTAGGGCTTAGGGATTTTTTCAAAAAATCATTTTCTGCCAGTTAACTTGTTGAGGGCTGATTTCTTGTCCTGTGATAAAAAGCCTTCTGTTTCGACTGCCAAAGCTTTCAGGGGAGCATTTGCAACCGGTTGGCACCATTTTTGAGTGAATTGCCAAAAGTCAGATTTTTGCTGAAATTGTGACCCCGGGGCTTAGGGATTTTTTCAAAAAATCTTTTTCGGCCGGTCAAGTTGTTGAGGGCTGATTTCTTGTCCTGTGATAAAAAGCCTTCTGTTTCGACTGCCAAAGCATTCAGGGTAGCATTTGCAAGTGATTGGCACCATTTTTGAGTGAATTGCCAAAAGTCAGATTTTTGCTGAAATTGTGACCCCAGGGCTTAGGGATTTTTTCAAAAAATCTTTTTCGGCCGGTCAAGTTTTTGAGGGCTGATTTCTTGTCCTGTGATAAAAAGCCTTCATTTTCGACTGCCAAAGCTTTCAGGGGAGCATTTGCAAGTGATTGTCACCATTTTTGAGTGAATTGCCAAAAGTCAGATTTTTGCTGAAATTGTGACCCCGGGGCTTAGGGATTTTTTCAAAAAATCTTTTTCGGCCGGTCAAGTTGTTGAGGGCTGATTTCTTGTCCTGTGATAAAAAGCCTTCTGTTTCGACTCCCAAAGCTTTCAGGGGAGCATTTGCTAGTGATTGGCACCATTTTTGAGTGAATTGCCAAAAGTCAGATTTTTGCTGAAATTGTGACCCCGGGGCTTAGGGATTTTTTCAAAAAATCATTTTCTGCCGGTTAAATTGTTGAGGGCTGATTTCTTGTCCTGTGATAAAAAGCCTTCTGTTTCGACTGCCAAAGCTTTCAGGGGAGCATTTGCAACCGGTTGGCACCATTTTTGAGTGAATTGCCAAAAGTCAGATTTTTGCTGAAATTGTGACCCCGGGGCTTAGGGATTTTTTCAAAAAATCTTTTTCGGCCGGTCAAGTTGTTGAGGGCTGATTTCTTGTCCTGTGATAAAAAGCCTTCTGTTTCGACTGCCAAAGCTTTCAGGGGAGCATTTGCTTGCGATTGGCACCATTTTTGAGTGAATTGCCAAAAGTCAGATTTTTGCTGAAATTGTGACCCCGGGGCTTAGGGATTTTTTCAAAAAATCTTTTTCTGCCGGTCAAGTTGTTGAGGGCTGATTTCTTGTCCTGTGATAAAAAGCCTTCTGTTTCGACTCCCAAAGCTTTCAGGGGAGCATTTGCTAGTGATTGGCACCATTTTTGAGTGAATTGCCAAAAGTCAGATTTTTGCTGAAATTGTGACCCCGGGGCTTAGGGATTTTTTCAAAAAATCATTTTCTGCCGGTTAAATTGTTGAGGGCTGATTTCTTGTCCTGTGATAAAAAGCCTTCTGTTTCGACTGCCAAAGCTTTCAGGGGAGCATTTGCAACCGGTTGGCACCATTTTTGAGTGAATTGCCAAAAGTCAGATTTTTGCTGAAATTGTGACCCCGGGGCTTAGGGATTTTTTCAAAAAATCTTTTTCGGCCGGTCAAGTTGTTGAGGGCTGATTTCTTGTCCTGTGATAAAAAGCCTTCTGTTTCGACTGCCAAAGCTTTCAGGGGAGCATTTGCTTGCGATTGGCACCATTTTTGAGTGAATTGCCAAAAGTCAGATTTTTGCTGAAATTGTGACCCCGGGGCTTAGGGATTTTTTCAAAAAATCTTTTTCTGCCGGTCAAGTTGTTGAGGGCTGATTTCTTGTCCTGTAATAAAAAGCCTTCTGTTTCGAGTGCCAAAGCTTTCAGGGGAGCATTTGCTACTGATTGGCACCATTTTTGAGTGAATTGCCAAAAGTCAGATTTTTGCTGAAATTGTGACCCTAGGGCTTAGGGATTTTTTCAAAAAATCATTTTCTGCAAGTTAACTTGTTGAGGGCTGATTTCTTGTCCTGTGATAAAAAGCCTTCTGTTTCGACTGCCAAAGCTTTCAGGGGAGCATTTGCAACCGGTTGGCACCATTTTTGAGTGAATTGCCAAAAGTCAGATTTTTGCTGAAATTGTGACCCCGGGGCTTAGGGATTTTTTCAAAAAATCTTTTTCGGCCGGTCAAGTTGTTGAGGGCTGATTTCTTGTCCTGTGATAAAAAGCCTTCTGTTTCGACTGCCAAAGCATTCAGGGTAGCATTTGCAAGTGATTGGCACCATTTTTGAGTGAATTGCCAAAAGTCAGATTTTTGCTGAAATTGTGACCCCAGGGCTTAGGGATTTTTTCAAAAAATCTTTTTCGGCCGGTCAAGTTTTTGAGGGCTGATTTCTTGTCCTGTGATAAAAAGCCTTCATTTTCGACTGCCAAAGCTTTCAGGGGAGCATTTGCAAGTGATTGTCACCATTTTTGAGTGAATTGCCTAAAGTCAGATTTTTGCTGAAATTGTGACCCCGGGGCTTAGGGATTTTTTCAAAAAATCATTTTCTGCCGGTTAAGTTGTTGAGGGCTGATTTCTTGTCCTGTGATAAAAAGCTTTCTGTTTGGATTGCCAAACTTTTCAGGGGAGCATTTGCAAGTGATTGGCACCATTTTTGAGTGAATTGCCAAAAGTCAGATTTTTGCTGAAATTGTGACCCCGGGGCTTAGGGATTTTTTCAAAAAATCTTTTTCGGCCGATCAAGTTGCTGAGGGCTGATTTCTTGTCCTGTGATAAAAAGCCTTCTGTTTCGACTGCCAAAGCTTTCAGGGGAGCATTTGCTTGCGATTGGCACCATTTTTGAGTGAATTGCCAAAAGTCAGATTTTTGCTGAAATTGTGACCCCAGGGCTTAGGGATTTTTTCAAAAAATCTTTTTCTGCCAGTTAAGTTGTTGAGGGCTGATTTCTTGTCCTGTGATAAAAAGCCTTCTGTTTCGACTGCCAAAGCTTTCAGGGGAGCATTTGCAACCAGTTGGCACCATTTTTGAGTGAATTGCCAAAAGTCAGATTTTTGCTGAAATTGTGACCCCGGGGCTTAGGGATTTTTTCAAAAAATCTTTTTCGGCCGATCAAGTTGTTGAGGGCTGATTTCTTGTCCTGTGATAAAAAGCCTTCTGTTTCGACTCCCAAAGCTTTCAGGGGAGCATTTGCTAGTGATTGGCACCATTTTTGAGTGAATTGCCAAAAGTCAGATTTTTGCTGAAATTGTGACCCCGGGGCTTAGGGATTTTTTCAAAAAATCATTTTCTGCCGGTTAAATTGTTGAGGGCTGATTTCTTGTCCTGTGATAAAAACCCTTCTGTTTCGACTGCCAAAGCTTTCAGGGGAGCATTTGCAACCGGTTGGCACCATTTTTGAGTGAATTGCCAAAAGTCAGATTTTTGCTGAAATTGTGACCCCGGGGCTTAGGGATTTTTTCAAAAAATCTTTTTCTGCCGGTTAAGTTGTTGAGGGCTGATTTCTTGTCCTGTGATAAAAAGCTTTCTGTTTCGCCTGCCAAAGCTTTCAGGGGAGCATTTGCAAGTGATTGGCACCATTTTTGAGTGAATTGCCAAAAGTCAGATTTTTGCTGAAATTGTGACCCCGGGGCTTAGGGATTTTTTCAAAAAATCTTTTTCGGCCGGTCAAGTTGTTGAGGGCTGATTTCTTGTCCTGTAATAAAAAGCCTTCTGTTTCGAGTGCCAAAGCTTTCAGGGGAGCATTTGCTACTGATTGGCACCATTTTTGAGTGAATTGCCAAAAGTCAGATTTTTGCTGAAATTGTGACCCTAGGGCTTAGGGATTTTTTCAAAAAATCATTTTCTGCCAGTTAACTTGTTGAGGGCTGATTTCTTGTCCTGTGATAAAAAGCCTTCTGTTTCGACTGCCTAAGCTTTCAGGGAAGCATTTGCAACCGGTTGGCACCATTTTTGAGTGAATTGCCAAAAGTCAGATTTTTGCTGAAATTGTGACCCCGGGGCTTAGGGATTTTTTCAAAAAATCTTTTTCTGCCGGTTAAGTTGTTGAGGGCTGATTTCTTGTCCTGTGATAAAAAGCCTTCTGTTTCGACTGCCAAAGCTTTCAGGGGAGCATTTGCAAGTGATTGGCACCATTTTTGAGTGAATTGCCAAAAGTCAGATTTTTGCTGAAATTGTGACCCCGGGGCTTAGGGATTTTTTCAAAAAATCTTTTTCTGCCGGTCAAGTTGTTGAGGGCTGATTTCTTGTCCTGTGATAAAAAGCCTTCTGTTTCGACTGCCAAAGCTTTCAGGGGAGCATTTACAACCGGTTGGCACCATTTTTGAGTGAATTGCCAAATGTCAGATTTTTGCTGAAATTGTGACCCCGGGGCTTAGGGATTTTTTCAAAAAATCTTTTTCGGCCGGTCAAGTTGTTGAGGGCTGATTTCTTGTACTGTGATAAAAAGCCTTCTGTTTCGACTGCCAAAGCATTCAGGGTAGCATTTGCAATTGATTGGCACCATTTTTGAGTGAATTGCCAAAAGTCAGATTTTTGCTGAAATTGTGACCCCGGGGCTTAGGGATTTATTCAAAAAAACTTTTTCTGCCAGTTAAGTTGTTGAGGGCTGATTTCTTGTCCTGTGATAAAAACCCTTCTGTTTCGACTGCCAAAGCTTTCAGGGGAGCATTTGCAAGTGATTGTCACCATTTTTGAGTGAATTGCCAAAAGTCAGATTTTTGCTGAAATTGTGACCCCGGGGCTTAGGGATTTTTTCAAAAAATCTCTTTCCTCCGGTTAAGTTGTTGAGGGCTGATTTCTTGTCCTGTGATAAAAAGCCTTCTGTTTCGACTGCCTAAGCTTTCAGGGGAGCATTTGCAACCAGTTGGCACCATTTTTGAGTGAATTGCCAAAAGTCAGATTTTTGCTGAAATTGTGACCCCGGGGCTTAGGGATTTTTTCAAAAAATCTTTTTCTGCCGGTTAAGTTGTTGAGGGCTGATTTCTTGTCCTGTGATAAAAAGCCTTCTGTTTCGACTGCCAAAGCTTTCAGGGGAGCGTTTGCAACCAGTTGGCACCATTTTTGAGTGAATTGCCAAAAGTCAGATTTTTGCTGAAATTGTGACCCCAGGGCTTAGGGATTTTTTCAAAAAATCTTTTTCGGCCGGTCAAGTTGTTGAGGGCTGATTTCTTGTCCTGTAATAAAAAGCCTTCTGTTTCGAGTGCCAAAGCTTTCAGGGGAGCATTTGCTACTGATTGGCACCATTTTTGAGTGAATTGCCAAAAGTCAGATTTTTGCTGAAATTGTGACCCTAGGGCTTAGGGATTTTTTCAAAAAATCATTTTCTGCCAGTTAACTTGTTGAGGGCTGATTTCTTGTCCTGTGATAAAAAGCCTTCTGTTTCGACTGCCAAAGCTTTCAGGGGAGCATTTGCAACCGGTTGGCACCATTTTTGAGTGAATTGCCAAAAGTCAGATTTTTGCTGAAATTGTGACCCCGGGGCTTAGGGATTTTTTCAAAAAATCTTTTTCGGCCGGTCAAGTTGTTGAGGGCTGATTTCTTGTCCTGTGATAAAAAGCCTTCTGTTTCGACTGCCAAAGCATTCAGGGTAGCATTTGCAAGTGATTGGCACCATTTTTGAGTGAATTGCCAAAAGTCAGATTTTTGCTGAAATTGTGACCCCAGGGCTTAGGGATTTTTTCAAAAAATCTTTTTCGGCCGGTCAAGTTTTTGAGGGCTGATTTCTTGTCCTGTGATAAAAAGCCTTCATTTTCGACTGCCAAAGCTTTCAGGGGAGCATTTGCAAGTGATTGTCACCATTTTTGAGTGAATTGCCAAAAGTCAGATTTTTGCTGAAATTGTGACCCCGGGGCTTAGGGATTTTTTCAAAAAATCTTTTTCGGCCGGTCAAGTTGTTGAGGGCTGATTTCTTGTCCTGTGATAAAAAGCCTTCTGTTTCGACTCCCAAAGCTTTCAGGGGAGCATTTGCTAGTGATTGGCACCATTTTTGAGTGAATTGCCAAAAGTCAGATTTTTGCTGAAATTGTGACCCCGGGGCTTAGGGATTTTTTCAAAAAATCATTTTCTGCCGGTTAAATTGTTGAGGGCTGATTTCTTGTCCTGTGATAAAAAGCCTTCTGTTTCGACTGCCAAAGCTTTCAGGGGAGCATTTGCAACCGGTTGGCACCATTTTTGAGTGAATTGCCAAAAGTCAGATTTTTGCTGAAATTGTGACCCCGGGGCTTAGGGATTTTTTCAAAAAATCTTTTTCGGCCGGTCAAGTTGTTGAGGGCTGATTTCTTGTCCTGTGATAAAAAGCCTTCTGTTTCGACTGCCAAAGCTTTCAGGGGAGCATTTGCTTGCGATTGGCACCATTTTTGAGTGAATTGCCAAAAGTCAGATTTTTGCTGAAATTGTGACCCCGGGGCTTAGGGATTTTTTCAAAAAATCTTTTTCTGCCGGTTAAGTTGTTGAGGGCTGATTTCTTGTCCTGTGATAAAAAGCCTTCTGTTTCGACTGCCAAAGCTTTCAGGGGAGCATTTGCAACCAGTTGGCACCATTTTTGAGTGAATTGCCAAAAGTCAGATTTTTGCTGAAATTGTGACCCCGGGGCTTAGGGATTTTTTCAAAAAATCTTTTTCGGCCGGTCAAGTTGTTGAGGGCTGATTTCTTGTCCTGTGATAAAAAGCCTTCTGTTTCGACTCCCAAAGCTTTCAGGGGAGCATTTGCTAGTGATTGGCACCATTTTTGAGTGAATTGCCAAAAGTCAGATTTTTGCTGAAATTGTGACCCCGGGGCTTAGGGATTTTTTCAAAAAATCATTTTCTGCCGGTTAAATTGTTGAGGGCTGATTTCTTGTCCTGTGATAAAAAGCCTTCTGTTTCGACTGCCAAAGCTTTCAGGGGAGCATTTGCAACCGGTTGGCACCATTTTTGAGTGAATTGCCAAAAGTCAGATTTTTGCTGAAATTGTGACCCCGGGGCTTAGGGATTTTTTCAAAAAATCTTTTTCGGCCGGTCAAGTTGTTGAGGGCTGATTTCTTGTCCTGTGATAAAAAGCCTTCTGTTTCGACTGCCAAAGCTTTCAGGGGAGCATTTGCTTGCGATTGGCACCATTTTTGAGTGAATTGCCAAAAGTCAGATTTTTGCTGAAATTGTGACCCCGGGGCTTAGGGATTTTTTCAAAAAATCTTTTTCTGCCGGTTAAGTTGTTGAGGGCTGATTTCTTGTCCTGTGATAAAAAGCCTTCTGTTTCGACTGCCAAAGCTTTCAGGGGAGCATTTGCAACCAGTTGGCACCATTTTTGAGTGAATTGCCAAAGGCAGATTTTTGCTGAAATTGTGACCCCGGGGCTTAGGGATTTTTTCAAAAAATCTTTTTCGGCCGGTCAAGTTGTTGAGGGCTGATTTCTTGTCCTGTGATAAAAAGCCTTCTGTTTCGACTCCCAAAGCTTTCAGGGGAGCATTTGCTAGTGATTGGCACCATTTTTGAGTGAATTGCCAAAAGTCAGATTTTTGCTGAAATTGTGACCCCGGGGCTTAGGGATTTTTTCAAAAAATCATTTTCTGCCGGTTAAATTGTTGAGGGCTGATTTCTTGTCCTGTGATAAAAAGCCTTCTGTTTCGACTGCCAAAGCTTTCAGGGGAGCATTTGCAACCGGTTGGCACCATTTTTGAGTGAATTGCCAAAAGTCAGATTTTTACTGAAATTGTGACCCCGGGGCTTAGGGATTTTTTCAAAAAATCTTTTTCTGCCGGTTAAGTTGTTGAGGGCTGATTTCTTGTCCTGTGATAAAAAGCTTTCTGTTTCGCCTGCCAAAGCTTTCAGGGGAGCATTTGCAAGTGATTGGCACCATTTTTGAGTGAATTGCCAAAAGTCAGATTTTTGCTGAAATTGTGACCCCGGGGCTTAGGGATTTTTTCAAAAAATCTTTTTCGGCCGGTCAAGTTGTTGAGGGCTGATTTCTTGTCCTGTAATAAAAAGCCTTCTGTTTCGAGTGCCAAAGCTTTCAGGGGAGCATTTGCTACTGATTGGCACCATTTTTGAGTGAATTGCCAAAAGTCAGATTTTTGCTGAAATTGTGACCCTAGGGCTTAGGGATTTTTTCAAAAAATCATTTTCTGCCAGTTAACTTGTTGAGGGCTGATTTCTTGTCCTGTGATAAAAAGCCTTCTGTTTCGACTGCCAAAGCTTTCAGGGGAGCATTTGCAACCGGTTGGCACCATTTTTGAGTGAATTGCCAAAAGTCAGATTTTTGCTGAAATTGTGACCCCGGGGCTTAGGGATTTTTTCAAAAAATCTTTTTCGGCCGGTCAAGTTGTTGAGGGCTGATTTCTTGTCCTGTGATAAAAAGCCTTCTGTTTCGACTGCCAAAGCATTCAGGGTAGCATTTGCAAGTGATTGGCACCATTTTTGAGTGAATTGCCAAAAGTCAGATTTTTGCTGAAATTGTGACCCCGGGGCTTAGGGATTTTTTCAAAAAATCTTTTTCGGCCGGTCAAGTTTTTGAGGGCTGATTTCTTGTGCTGTGATAAAAAGCCTTCATTTTCGACTGCCAAAGCTTTCAGGGGAGCATTTGCAAGTGATTGTCACCATTTTTGAGTGAATTGCCAAAAGTTAGATTTTTGCTGAAATTGTGACCCCGGGGCTTAGGGATTTTTTCAAAAAATCTTTTTCAGCCGGTCAAGTTGTTGAGGGCTGATTTCTTGTCCTGTGATAAAAAGCCTTCTGTTTCGACTGCCTAAGCTTTCAGGGAAGCATTTGCAACCGGTTGGCACCATTTTTGAGTGAATTGCCAAAAGTCAGATTTTTGCTGAAATTGTGACCCCGGGGCTTAGGGATTTTTTCAAAAAATCTTTTTCTGCCGGTTAAGTTGTTGAGGGCTGATTTCTTGTCCTGTGATAAAAAGCCTTCTGTTTCGACTCCCAAAGCTTTCAGGGGAGCATTTGCTAGTGATTGGCACCATTTTTGAGTGAATTGCCAAAAGTCAGATTTTTGCTGAAATTGTGACCCCGGGGCTTAGGGATTTTTTCACAAAATCATTTTCTGCCGGTTAACTTGTTGAGGGCTGATTTCTTGTCCTGTGATAAAAAACTTTCTGTTTCGACTGCCAAAGCTTTCAGGGGAGCATTTGCAAGTGATTGTCACCATTTTTGAGTGAATTGCCAAAAGTCAGATTTTTGCTGAAATTGTGACCCCGGGGCTTAGGGATTTTTTCAAAAAATCTTTTTCAGCCGGTCAAGTTGTTGAGGGCTGATTTCTTGTCCTGTGATAAAAAGCCTTCTGTTTCGACTGCCTAAGCTTTCAGGGAAGCATTTGCAACCGGTTGGCACCATTTTTGAGTGAATTGCCAAAAGTCAGATTTTTGCTGAAATTGTGACCCCGGGGCTTAGGGATTTTTTCAAAAAATCTTTTTCTGCCGGTTAAGTTGTTGAGGGCTGATTTCTTGTCCTGTGATGAAAAGCCTTCTGTTTGGACTGCCTAAGCTTTCAGGGGAGCATTTGCAACCAGTTGGCACCATTTTTGAGTGAATTGCCAAAAGTCAGATTTTTGCTGAAATTGTGACCCCGGGGCTTAGGGATTTTTTCAAAAAATCTTTTTCGGCCAGTCAAGTTGTTGAGGGCTGATTTCTTGTCCTGTGATAAAAAGCCTTCTGTTTCGACTGCCAAAGCTTTCAGGGGAGCATTTGCTAGTGATTGGCACCATTTTTGAGTGAATTGCCAAAAGTCAGATTTTTGCTGAAATTGTGACCCCGGGGCTTAGGGATTTTTTCAAAAAATCTTTTTCGGCCGGTCAAGTTGTTGAGGGCTGATTTCTTGTCCTGTGATAAAAAGCCTTCTGTTTCGACTGCCAAAGCTTTCAGGGGAGCATTTGCTTGCGATTGGCACCATTTTTGAGTGAATTGCCAAAAGTCAGATTTTTGCTGAAATTGTGACCCCGGGGCTTAGGGATTTTTTCAAAAAATCTTTTTCTGCCGGTTAAGTTGTTGAGGGCTGATTTCTTGTCCTGTGATAAAAAGCCTTCTGTTTCGACTGCCAAAGCTTTCAGGGGAGCATTTGCAACCAGTTGGCACCATTTTTGAGTGAATTGCCAAAAGTCAGATTTTTGCTGAAATTGTGACCCCGGGGCTTAGGGATTTTTTCAAAAAATCTTTTTCGGCCGGTCAAGTTGTTGAGGGCTGATTTCTTGTCCTGTGATAAAAAGCCTTCTGTTTCGACTCCCAAAGCTTTCAGGGGAGCATTTGCTAGTGATTGGCACCATTTTTGAGTGAATTGCCAAAAGTCAGATTTTTGCTGAAATTGTGACCCCGGGGCTTAGGGATTTTTTCAAAAAATCATTTTCTGCCGGTTAACTTGTTGAGGGCTGATTTCTTGTCCTGTGATAAAAAGCCTTCTGTTTCGACTGCCAAAGCTTTCAGGGGAGCATTTGCAACCGGTTGGCACCATTTTTGAGTGAATTGCCAAAAGTCAGATTTTTGCTGAAATTGTGACCCCGGGGCTTAGGGATTTTTTCAAAAAATCTTTTTCTGCCGGTTAACTTGTTGAGGGCTGATTTCTTGTCCTGTGATAAAAAGCTTTCTGTTTCGCCTGCCAAAGCTTTCAGGGGAGCATTTGCAAGTGATTGGCACCATTTTTGAGTGAATTGCCAAAAGTCAGATTTTTGCTGAAATTGTGACCCCGGGGCTTAGGGATTTTTTCAAAAAATCTTTTTCGGCCGGTCAAGTTGTTGAGGGCTGATTTCTTGTCCTGTGATAAAAAGCCTTCTGTTTCGACTGCCAAAGCATTCAGGGTAGCATTTGCAAGTGATTGGCACCATTTTTGAGTGAATTGCCAAAAGTCAGATTTTTGCTGAAATTGTGACCCCAGGGCTTAGGGATTTTTTCAAAAAATCTTTTTCGGCCGGTCAAGTTTTTGAGGGCTGATTTCTTGTCCTGTGATAAAAAGCCTTCATTTTCGTCTGCCAAAGCTTTCAGGGGAGCATTTGCAAGTGATTGTCACCATTTTTGAGTGAATTGCCAAAAGTCAGATTTTTGCTGAAATTGTGACCCCGGGGCTTAGGGATTTTTTCAAAAAATCTTTTTCGGCCGGTCAAGTTGTTGAGGGCTGATTTCTTGTCCTGTGATAAAAAGCCTTCTGTTTCGACTCCCAAAGCTTTCAGGGGAGCATTTGCTAGTGATTGGCACCATTTTTGAGTGAATTGCCAAAAGTCAGATTTTTGCTGAAATTGTGACCCCGGGGCTTAGGGATTTTTTCAAAAAATCATTTTCTGCCGGTTAAATTGTTGAGGGCTGATTTCTTGTCCTGTGATAAAAAGCCTTCTGTTTCGACTGCCAAAGCTTTCAGGGGAGCATTTGCAAGTGATTGTCACCATTTTTGAGTGAAATGCCAAAAGTCAGATTTTTGCTGAAATTGTGACCCCGGGGCTTAGGGATTTTTTCAAAAAATCTTTTTCTGCAGGTTAAGTTGTTGATGGCTGATTTCTAGTCCTGTGATAAAAAGCCTTCTGTTCGCCTGCCAAAGCTTTCAGGGGAGCATTTGCTTGCGATTGGCACCATTTTTGAGTGAATTGCCAAAAGTCAGATTTTTGCTGAAATTGTGACCCCGGGGCTTAGGGATTTTTTCAAAAAATATTTTTCTGCCGGTTAAGTTGTTGAGGGCTGATTTCTTGTCCTGTGATAAAAAGCCTTCTGTTTCGACTGCCAAAGCTTTCAGGGGAGCATTTGCTAGTGATTGTCACCATTTTTGAGTGAATTGCCAAAAGTCAGATTTTTGCTGAAATTGTGACCCCGGGGCTTAGGGATTTCTTCAAAAAATCTCTTTCCGCCGGTCAAGTTGTTGAGGGCTGATTTCTTGTCCTGTGATAAAAAACTTTCTGTTTCGACTGCCAAAGCTTTCAGGGGAGCATTTGCAAGTGATTGTCACCATTTTTGAGTGAATTGCCAAAAGTCAGATTTTTGCTGAAATTGTGACCCCGGGGCTTAGGGATTTTTTCAAAAAATCTTTTTCAGCCGGTCAAGTTGTTGAGGGCTGATTTCTTGTCCTGTGATAAAAAGCCTTCTGTTTCGACTGCCTAAGCTTTCAGGGAAGCATTTGCAACCGGTTGGCACCATTTTTGAGTGAATTGCCAAAAGTCAGATTTTTGCTGAAATTGTGACCCCGGGGCTTAGGGATTTTTTCAAAAAATCTTTTTCTGCCGGTTAAGTTGTTGAGGGCTGATTTCTTGTCCTGTGATGAAAAGCCTTCTGTTTGGACTGCCTAAGCTTTCAGGGGAGCATTTGCAACCAGTTGGCACCATTTTTGAGTGAATTGCCAAAAGTCAGATTTTTGCTGAAATTGTGACCCCGGGGCTTAGGGATTTTTTCAAAAAATCTTTTTCGGCCAGTCAAGTTGTTGAGGGCTGATTTCTTGTCCTGTGATAAAAAGCCTTCTGTTTCGACTGCCAAAGCTTTCAGGGGAGCATTTGCTAGTGATTGGCACCATTTTTGAGTGAATTGCCAAAAGTCAGATTTTTGCTGAAATTGTGACCCCGGGGCTTAGGGATTTTTTCAAAAAATCTTTTTCTGCCGGTTAAGTTGTTGAGGGCTGATTTCTTGTCCTGTGATAAAAACCCTTCTGTTTCGACTGCCAAAGCTTTCAGGGGAGCATTTGCAAGTGATTGTCACCATTTTTGAGTGAATTGCCAAAAGTCAGATTTTTGCTGAAATTGTGACCCCGGGGCTTAGGGATTTTTTCAAAAAATCTTTTTCTGCCGGTTAAGTTGTTGAGGGCTGATTTCTTGTCCTGTGATAAAAAGCCTTCTGTTTCGACTGCCTAAGCTTTCAGGGGAGCATTTGCAACCGGTTGGCACCATTTTTGAGTGAATTGCCAAAAGTCAGATTTTTGCTGAAATTGTGACCCCGGGGCTTAGGGATTTTTTCAAAAAATCTTTTTCTGCCGGTTAACTTGTTGAGGGCTGATTTCTTGTCCTGTGATAAAAAGCCTTCTGTTTCGACTGCCAAAGCATTCAGGGTAGCATTTGCAAATGATTGTCACCATTTTTGAGTGAATTGCCAAAAGTCAGATTTCTGCTGAAATTGTGACCCCGGGGCTTAGGGATTTTTTCAAAAAATCTTTTTCTGCCGGTTAAGTTGTTGAGGGCTGATTTCGTGTCCTGTGACAAAAAGCTTTCTGTTTCGACTGCCAAACTTTTCAGGGGAGCATTTGCAAGTGATTGGCAGTATTTTTGAGTGAATTGCCAAAAGTCAGATTTTTGCTGAAATTGTGACCCCGGGGCTTAGGGATTTTTTCAAAAAATCTTTTTCGGCCGGTCAAGTTGTTGAGGGCTGATTTCTTGTCCTGTGATAAAAAGCCTTCTGTTTCGACTGCCAAAGCTTTCAGGGGAGCATTTGCTTGCGATTGGCACCATTTTTGAGTGAATTGCCAAAAGTCAGATTTTTGCTGAAATTGTGACCCCGGGGCTTAGGGATTTTTTCAAAAAATCTTTTTCTGCCGGTTAAGTTGTTGAGGGCTGATTTCTTGTCCTGTGATAAAAAGCCTTCTGTTTCGACTGCCAAAGCTTTCAGGGGAGCATTTGCTAGTGATTGTCACCATTTTTGAGTGAATTGCCAAAAGTCAGATTTTTGCTGAAATTGTGACCCCGGGGCTTAGGGATTTTTTCAAAACATCTTTTTCGGCCGGTCAAGTTGTTGAGGGCTGATTTCTTGTCCTGTGATAAAAACCCCTTCTGTTTCGACTGCCAAAGCATTCAGGGTAGCATTTGCAAGTGATTGGGACCATTTTTGAGTGAATTGCCAAAAGTCAGATTTTTGCTGAAATTGTGACCCCGGGGCTTAGGGATTTTTTCAAAAAATCTTTTTCGGCCGGTCAAGTTGTTGAGGGCTGATTTCTTGTCCTGTGATAAAAAGCCTTCTGTTTCGACTGCCAAAGCATTCATGGTAGCATTTGCAAATGATTGTCACCATTTTTGAGTGAATTGCCAAAAGTCAGATTTCTGCTGAAATTGTGACCCCGGGGCTTAGGGATTTTTTCAAAAAATCTTTTTCTGCCGGTTAAGTTGTTGAGGGCTGATTTCTTGTCCTGTGACAAAAAGCTTTCTGTTTCGACTGCCAAACTTTTCAGGGGAGCATTTGCAAGTGATTGGCCGTATTTTTGAGTGAATTGCCAAAAGTCAGATTTTTGCTGAAATTGTGACCCCGGGGCTTAGGGATTTTTTCAAAACATCTTTTTCTGCCGGTTAAGTTGTTGAGGGCTGATTTCTTGTCCTGTGATAAAAAGCCTTCTGTTTCGACTGCCAAAGCTTTCAGGGGAGCATTTGCTAGTTTTTGTCACCATTTTTGAGTGAATTGCCAAAAGTCAGATTTTTGCTGAAATTGTGACCCCGGGGCTTAGGGATTTTTTCAAAACATCTTTTTCTGCCGGTTAAGTTGTTGAGGGCTGATTTCTTGTCCTGTGATAAAAACCCTTCTGTTTCGACTGCCAAAGCATTCAGGGGAGCATTTGCAAGTGATTGGCACCATTTTTGAGTGAATTGCCAAAAGTCAGATTTTTGCTGAAATTGTGACCCCGGGGCTTAGGGATTTTTTCAAAAAATCTTTTCTGCCGGTTAAGTTTTTGAGGGCTGATTTCTTGTCCTGTGATAAAAAGCCTTCTGTTTGGACTGCCTAAGCTTTCAGGGGAGCATTTGCAACCAGTTGGCACCATTTTTGAGTGAATTGCCAAAAGTCAGATTTTTGCTGAAATTGTGACCCCGGGGCTTAGAGATTTTTTCAAAAAATCTTTTTCGGCCAGTCAAGTTGTTGAGGGCTGATTTCTTGTCCTGTGATAAAAAGCCTTCTGTTTCGACTGCCAAAGCTTTCAGGGGAGCATTTGCTAGTGATTGGCACCATTTTTGAGTGAATTGCCAAAAGTCAGATTTTTGCTGAAATTGTGACCCCGGGGCTTAGGGATTTTTTCAAAAAATCTTTTTCTGCCGGTTAACTTGTTGAGGGCTGATTTCTTGTCCTGTGATAAAAAGCCTTCTGTTTCGACTGCCAAAGCATTCAGGGTAGCATTTGCAAATGATTGTCACCATTTTTGAGTGAATTGCCAAAAGTCAGATTTCTGCTGAAATTGTGACCCCGGGGCTTAGGGATTTTTTCAAAAAATCTTTTTCTGCCGGTTAAGTTGTTGAGGGCTGATTTCTTGTCCTGTGATAAAAAGCCTTCTGTTTCGACTGCCAAAGCTTTCAGGGGAGCATTTGCAACCAGTTGGCACCATTTTTGAGTGAATTGCCAAAAGTCAGATTTTTGCTGAAATTGTGACCCCGGGGCTTAGGGATTTTTTCAAAAAATCTTTTTCTGCCGGTTAAGTTGTTGAGGGCTGATTTCTTGTCCTGTGATAAAAAGCCTTCTGTTTCGACTGCCAAAGCTTTAAGGGGAGCATTTGCAAGTGATTGTCACCATTTTTGAGTGAATTGCCAAAAGTCAGATTTTTGCTGAAATTGTGACCCCAGGGCTTAGGGATTTTTTCAAAAAATCTTTTTCTGCCGGTTAAGTTGTTGAGGGCTGATTTCTTGTCCTGTGATAAAAACCCTTCTGTTTCGACTGCCAAAGCTTTCAGGGGAGCATTTGCTAGTGATTGGCACCATTTTTGAGTGAATTGCCAAAAGTCAGATTTTTGCTGAAATTGTGACCCCGGGGCTTAGGGATTTTTTCAAAAAATCTTTTTCTGCCGGTTAACTTTTTGAGGGCTGATTTCTTGTCCTGTGATAAAAAGCCTTCTGTTTCGACTGCCAAAGCTTTCACGGGAGCATTTGCAACCAGTTGGCACCATTTTTGAGTGAATTGCCAAAAGTCAGATTTTTGCTGAAATTGTGACCCCGGGGCTTAGGGATTTTTTCAAAAAATCTTTTTCGGCCGGTCAAGTTGTTGAGGGCTGATTTCTTGTCCTGTGATAAAAAGCCTTCTGTTTCGACTGCCAAAGCTTTCAGGGGAGCATTTGCAACCAGTTGGCACCATTTTTGAGTGAATTGCCAAAAGTCAGATTTTTGCTGAAATTGTGACCCCGGGGCTTAGGGATTTTTTCAAAAAATCTTTTTCGGCCGGTCAAGTTGTTGAGGGCTGATTTCTTGTCCTGTGATAAAAAGCCTTCTGTTTCGACTGCCAAAGCTTTCAGGGGAGCATTTGCTTGCGATTGGCACCATTTTTGAGTGAATTGCCAAAAGTCAGATTTTTGCTGAAATTGTGACCCCGGGGCTTAGGGATTTTTTCAAAAAATCTTTTTCGGCCGGTCAAGTTGTTGAGGGCTGATTTCTTGTCCTGTGATAAAAAGCCTTCTGTTTCGACTGCCAAAGCTTTCAGGGGAGCATTTGCTTGCGATTGGCACCATTTTTGAGTGAATTGCCAAAAGTCAGATTTTTGCTGAAATTGTGACCCCGGGGCTTAGGGATTTTTTCAAAAAATCTTTTTCTGCCGGTTAAGTTGTTGAGGGCTGATTTCTTGTCCAGTGATAAAAAGCCTTCTGTTTCGACTGCCAAAGCTTTCAGGGGAGCATTTGCAACCAGTTGGCACCATTTTTGAGTGAATTGCCAAAAGTCAGATTTTTGCTGAAATTGTGACCCCGGGGCTTAGGGATTTTTTCAAAAAATCTTTTTCGGCCGGTCAAGTTGTTGAGGGCTGATTTCTTGTCCTGTGATACAAAGCTTTCTGTTTCGCCTGCCAAAGCTTTCAGGGGAGCATTTGCAAGTGATTGGCACCATTTTTGAGTGAATTGCCAAAAGTCAGATTTTTGCTGAAATTGTGACCCCGGGGCTTAGGGATTTTTTAAAAAAATCTTTTTCGGCCGGTCAAGTTGTTGAGGGCTGATTTCTTGTCCTGTGATAAAAAGCCTTCTGTTTCGACTGCCAAAGCTTTCAGGGGAGCATTTGCAACCAGTTGGCACCATTTTTGAGTGAATTGCCAAAAGTCAGATTTTTGCTGAAATTGTGACCCCGGGGCTTAGGGATTTTTTCAAAAAATCTTTTTCGGCCGGTCAAGTTGTTGAGGGCTGATTTCTTGTCCTGTGATAAAAAGCCTTCTGTTTCGACTGCCAAAGCTTTCAGGGGAGCATTTGCTTGCGATTGGCACCATTTTTGAGTGAATTGCCAAAAGTCAGATTTTTGCTGAAATTGTGACCCCGGGGCTTAGGGATTTTTTCAAAAAATCTTTTTCGGCCGGTCAAGTTGTTGAGGGCTGATTTCTTGTCCTGTGATAAAAAGCCTTCTGTTTCGACTGCCAAAGCTTTCAGGGGAGCATTTGCTTGCGATTGGCACCATTTTTGAGTGAATTGCCAAAAGTCAGATTTTTGCTGAAATTGTGACCCCGGGGCTTAGGGATTTTTTCAAAAAATCTTTTTCTGCCGGTTAAGTTGTTGAGGGCTGATTTCTTGTCCAGTGATAAAAAGCCTTCTGTTTCGACTGCCAAAGCTTTCAGGGGAGCATTTGCAACCAGTTGGCACCATTTTTGAGTGAATTGCCAAAAGTCAGATTTTTGCTGAAATTGTGACCCCGGGGCTTAGGGATTTTTTCAAAAAATCTTATTCGGCCGGTAAAGTTGTTGAGGGCTGATTTCTTGTCCTGTGATACAAAGCTTTCTGTTTCGCCTGCCAAAGCTTTCAGGGGAGCATTTGCAAGTGATTGGCACCATTTTTGAGTGAATTGCCAAAAGTCAGATTTTTGCTGAAATTGTGACCCCGGGGCTTAGGGATTTTTTCAAAAAATCTTTTTCTGCCGGTCAAGTTGTTGAGGGCTGATTTCTTGTCCTGTGATAAAAACCCTTCTCTTTCGACTGCCAAAGCTTTCAGGGGAGCATTTGCAAGTGGTTGTCACCATTTTTGAGTGAATTGCCAATAGGGCTTAGGGCTTAGGGATTGTGGCTTAGGGATTTTTTCAAAAAATCTTTTTCTGCCAGTTAAGTTGTTGAGGGCTGATTTCTTGTCCTGTGATAAAAAGCCTTCTGTTTCGACTGCCAAAGCTTTCAGGGGAGCATTTGCAACCAGTTGGCACCATTTTTGAGTGAATTGCCAAAAGTCAGATTTTTGCTGAAATTGTGACCGCGGGGCTTAGGGATTTTTTCAAAAAATCTTTTTTGGCCGGTCAAGTTGTTGAGGGCTGATTTCTTGTCCTGTGATAAAAAGCCTTCTGTTTCGACTGCCAAAGCTTTCAGGGGAGCATTTGCTAGTGATTGGCTCCATTTTTGAGTGAATTGCCAAAAGTCAGATTTTTGCTGAAATTGTGACCCCGGGGCTTAGGGATTTTTTCAAAAAATCTTTTTCAGCCGGTCAAGTTGTTGAGGGCTGATTTCTTGTCCTGTGATAAAAACCCTTCTGTTTCGACTGCCAAAGCTTTCAGGGGAGCATTTGCAAGTGATTGTCAACATTTTTGAGTGAATTGTCAAAAGTCAGATTTTTGCTGAAATTGTGACCCCGGGGCTTAGGGATTTTTTCAAAAAATCTTTTTCTGCCGGTTAAGTTGTTGAGGGCTGATTTCTTGTCCTGTGATAAAAAGCCTTCTGTTTCGACTGCCAAAGCTTTCAGGGGAGCATTTGCAACCAGTTGGCACCATTTTTGATTGAATTGCCAAAAGTTAGATTTTTGCTGAAATTGTGACCCCGGGGCTTAGGGATTTTTTCAAAAAATCTTTTTCTGCCGGTTAAGTTGTTGAGGGCTGATTTCTTGTCCTGTGATAAAAAGCTTTCTGTTTCGCCTGCCAAAGCTTTCAGGGGAGCATTTGCAAGTGATTGGCACCATTTTTGAGTGAATTGCCAAAAGTCAGATTTTTGCTGAAATTGTGACCCCGGGGCTTAGGGATTTTTTCAAAAAATCTTTTTCTGCCGGTCAAGTTGTTGAGGGCTGATTTCTTGTCCTGTGATAAAAAGCCTTCTGTTTCGACTGCCAAAGCTTTCAGGGGAGCATTTGCAAGTGATTGTCACCATTTTTGAGTGAATTGCCAAAAGTCAGATTTTTGCTGAAATTGTGACCCCGGGGCTTAGGGATTTTTTCAAAAAATCTTTTTCTGCCGGTCAAGTTGTTGAGGGCTGATTTCTTGTCCTGTGATAAAAACCCTTCTGTTTCGACTGCCAAAGCTTTCAGGGGAGCATTTGCAAGTGATTGTCACCATTTTTGAGTGAATTGCCAAAAGTCAGATTTTTGCTGAAATTGTGACCCCGGGGCTTAGGGATTTTTTCAAAAAATCTTTTTCTGCCGGTTAAGTTGTTGAGGGCTGATTTCTTGTCCTGTGATAAAAAGCCTTCTGTTTCGACTGCCAAAGCTTTCAGGGGAGCATTTGCAACCAGTTGGCACCATTTTTGATTGAATTGCCAAAAGTTAGATTTTTGCTGAAATTGTGACCCCGGGGCTTAGGGATTTTTTCAAAAAATCTTTTTCTGCCGGTTAAGTTGTTGAGGGCTGATTTCTTGTCCTGTGATAAAAAGCTTTCTGTTTCGCCTGCCAAAGCTTTCAGGGGAGCATTTGCAAGTGATTGGCACCATTTTTGAGTGAATTGCCAAAAGTCAGATTTTTGCTGAAATTGTGACCCCGGGGCTTAGGGATTTTTTCAAAAAATCTTTTTCTGCCGGTCAAGTTGTTGAGGGCTGATTTCTTGTCCTGTGATAAAAAGCCTTCTGTTTCGACTGCCAAAGCTTTCAGGGGAGCATTTGCAAGTGATTGTCACCATTTTTGAGTGAATTGCCAAAAGTCAGATTTTTGCTGAAATTGTGACCCCGGGGCTTAGGGATTTTTTCAAAAAATCTTTTTCTGCCGGTTAACTTGTTGAGGGCTGATTTCTTGTCCTGTGATAAAAAGCCTTCTGTTTCGACTGCCAAAGTTTTCAGGGGAGCATTTGCAACCAGTTGGCACCATTTTTGAGTGAATTGCCAAAAGTCAGATTTTTGCTGAAATTGTGACCCCGGGGCTTAGGGATTTTTTCAAAAAATCTTTTTCTGCCGGTTAAGTTGTTGAGGGCTGATTTCTTGTCCAGTGATAAAAAGCCTTCTGTTTCGACTGCCAAAGCTTTCAGGGGAGCATTTGCAACCAGTTGGCACCATTTTTGAGTGAATTGCCAAAAGTCAGATTTTTGCTGAAATTGTGACCCCGGGGCTTAGGGATTTTTTCAAAAAATCTTTTTCGGCCGGTCAAGTTGTTGAGGGCTGATTTCTTGTCCTGTGATACAAAGCTTTCTGTTTCGCCTGCCAAAGCTTTCAGGGGAGCATTTGCAAGTGATTGGCACCATTTTTGAGTGAATTGCCAAAAGTCAGATTTTTGCTGAAATTGTGACCCCGGGGCTTAGGGATTTTTTAAAAAAATCTTTTTCGGCCGGTCAAGTTGTTGAGGGCTGATTTCTTGTCCTGTGATAAAAAGCCTTCTGTTTCGACTGCCAAAGCTTTCAGGGGAGCATTTGCAACCAGTTGGCACCATTTTTGAGTGAATTGCCAAAAGTCAGATTTTTGCTGAAATTGTGACCCCGGGGCTTAGGGATTTTTTCAAAAAATCTTTTTCGGCCGGTCAAGTTGTTGAGGGCTGATTTCTTGTCCTGTGATAAAAAGCCTTCTGTTTCGACTGCCAAAGCTTTCAGGGGAGCATTTGCTTGCGATTGGCACCATTTTTGAGTGAATTGCCAAAAGTCAGATTTTTGCTGAAATTGTGACCCCGGGGCTTAGGGATTTTTTCAAAAAATCTTTTTCGGCCGGTCAAGTTGTTGAGGGCTGATTTCTTGTCCTGTGATAAAAAGCCTTCTGTTTCGACTGCCAAAGCTTTCAGGGGAGCATTTGCTTGCGATTGGCACCATTTTTGAGTGAATTGCCAAAAGTCAGATTTTTGCTGAAATTGTGACCCCGGGGCTTAGGGATTTTTTCAAAAAATCTTTTTCTGCCGGTTAAGTTGTTGAGGGCTGATTTCTTGTCCAGTGATAAAAAGCCTTCTGTTTCGACTGCCAAAGCTTTCAGGGGAGCATTTGCAACCAGTTGGCACCATTTTTGAGTGAATTGCCAAAAGTCAGATTTTTGCTGAAATTGTGACCCCGGGGCTTAGGGATTTTTTCAAAAAATCTTATTCGGCCGGTAAAGTTGTTGAGGGCTGATTTCTTGTCCTGTGATACAAAGCTTTCTGTTTCGCCTGCCAAAGCTTTCAGGGGAGCATTTGCAAGTGATTGGCACCATTTTTGAGTGAATTGCCAAAAGTCAGATTTTTGCTGAAATTGTGACCCCGGGGCTTAGGGATTTTTTCAAAAAATCTTTTTCTGCCGGTCAAGTTGTTGAGGGCTGATTTCTTGTCCTGTGATAAAAACCCTTCTCTTTCGACTGCCAAAGCTTTCAGGGGAGCATTTGCAAGTGGTTGTCACCATTTTTGAGTGAATTGCCAATAGGGCTTAGGGCTTAGGGATTGTGGCTTAGGGATTTTTTCAAAAAATCTTTTTCTGCCAGTTAAGTTGTTGAGGGCTGATTTCTTGTCCTGTGATAAAAAGCCTTCTGTTTCGACTGCCAAAGCTTTCAGGGGAGCATTTGCAACCAGTTGGCACCATTTTTGAGTGAATTGCCAAAAGTCAGATTTTTGCTGAAATTGTGACCGCGGGGCTTAGGGATTTTTTCAAAAAATCTTTTTTGGCCGGTCAAGTTGTTGAGGGCTGATTTCTTGTCCTGTGATAAAAAGCCTTCTGTTTCGACTGCCAAAGCTTTCAGGGGAGCATTTGCTAGTGATTGGCTCCATTTTTGAGTGAATTGCCAAAAGTCAGATTTTTGCTGAAATTGTGACCCCGGGGCTTAGGGATTTTTTCAAAAAATCTTTTTCAGCCGGTCAAGTTGTTGAGGGCTGATTTCTTGTCCTGTGATAAAAACCCTTCTGTTTCGACTGCCAAAGCTTTCAGGGGAGCATTTGCAAGTGATTGTCAACATTTTTGAGTGAATTGTCAAAAGTCAGATTTTTGCTGAAATTGTGACCCCGGGGCTTAGGGATTTTTTCAAAAAATCTTTTTCTGCCGGTTAAGTTGTTGAGGGCTGATTTCTTGTCCTGTGATAAAAAGCCTTCTGTTTCGACTGCCAAAGCTTTCAGGGGAGCATTTGCAACCAGTTGGCACCATTTTTGATTGAATTGCCAAAAGTTAGATTTTTGCTGAAATTGTGACCCCGGGGCTTAGGGATTTTTTCAAAAAATCTTTTTCTGCCGGTTAAGTTGTTGAGGGCTGATTTCTTGTCCTGTGATAAAAAGCTTTCTGTTTCGCCTGCCAAAGCTTTCAGGGGAGCATTTGCAAGTGATTGGCACCATTTTTGAGTGAATTGCCAAAAGTCAGATTTTTGCTGAAATTGTGACCCCGGGGCTTAGGGATTTTTTCAAAAAATCTTTTTCTGCCGGTCAAGTTGTTGAGGGCTGATTTCTTGTCCTGTGATAAAAAGCCTTCTGTTTCGACTGCCAAAGCTTTCAGGGGAGCATTTGCAAGTGATTGTCACCATTTTTGAGTGAATTGCCAAAAGTCAGATTTTTGCTGAAATTGTGACCCCGGGGCTTAGGGATTTTTTCAAAAAATCTTTTTCTGCCGGTCAAGTTGTTGAGGGCTGATTTCTTGTCCTGTGATAAAAACCCTTCTGTTTCGACTGCCAAAGCTTTCAGGGGAGCATTTGCAAGTGATTGTCACCATTTTTGAGTGAATTGCCAAAAGTCAGATTTTTGCTGAAATTGTGACCCCGGGGCTTAGGGATTTTTTCAAAAAATCTTTTTCTGCCGGTTAAGTTGTTGAGGGCTGATTTCTTGTCCTGTGATAAAAAGCCTTCTGTTTCGACTGCCAAAGCTTTCAGGGGAGCATTTGCAACCAGTTGGCACCATTTTTGATTGAATTGCCAAAAGTTAGATTTTTGCTGAAATTGTGACCCCGGGGCTTAGGGATTTTTTCAAAAAATCTTTTTCTGCCGGTTAAGTTGTTGAGGGCTGATTTCTTGTCCTGTGATAAAAAGCTTTCTGTTTCGCCTGCCAAAGCTTTCAGGGGAGCATTTGCAAGTGATTGGCACCATTTTTGAGTGAATTGCCAAAAGTCAGATTTTTGCTGAAATTGTGACCCCGGGGCTTAGGGATTTTTTAAAAAAATCTTTTTCGGCCGGTCAAGTTGTTGAGGGCTGATTTCTTGTCCTGTGATAAAAAGCCTTCTGTTTCGACTGCCAAAGCTTTCAGGGGAGCATTTGCAAGTGATTGTCACCATTTTTGAGTGAATTGCCAAAAGTCAGATTTTTGCTGAAATTGTGACCCCGGGGCTTAGGGATTTTTTCAAAAAATCTTTTTCTGCCGGTTAACTTGTTGAGGGCTGATTTCTTGTCCTGTGATAAAAAGCCTTCTGTTTCGACTGCCAAAGTTTTCAGGGGAGCATTTGCAACCAGTTGGCACCATTTTTGAGTGAATTGCCAAAAGTCAGATTTTTGCTGAAATTGTGACCCCGGGGCTTAGGGATTTTTTCAAAAAATCTTTTTCTGCCGGTTAAGTTGTTGAGGGCTGATTTCTTGTCCTGTGATAAAAAGCCTTCTGTTTCGCCTGCCAAAGCTTTCAGGGGAGCATTTGCAAGTGATTGGCACCATTTTTGACAGAATTGCCAAAAGTCAGATTTTTGCTGAAATTGTGACCCCGGGCCTTAGGGATTTTTTCAAAAAATCTTTTTCGGCCGGTCAAGTTGTTGAGGGCTGATTTCTTGTCCTGTAATAAAAAGCCTTCTGTTTCGAGTGCCAAAGCTTTCAGGGGAGCATTTGCTACTGATTGGCACCATTTTTGAGTGAATTGCCAAAAGTCAGATTTTTGCTGAAATTGTGACCCTAGGGCTTAGGGATTTTTTCAAAAAATCATTTTCTGCCAGTTAACTTGCTGAGGGCTGATTTCTTGTCCTGTGATAAAAAGCCTTCTGTTTCGACTGCCAAAGCTTTCAGGGGAGCATTTGCAACCGGTTGGCACCATTTTTGAGTGAATTGCCAAAAGTCAGATTTTTGCTGAAATTGTGACCCCGGGGCTTAGGGATTTTTTCAAAAAATCTTTTTCGGCCGGTCAAGTTGTTGAGGGCTGATTTCTTGTCCTGTGATAAAAAGCCTTCTGTTTCGACTGCCAAAGCATTCAGGGTAGCATTTGCAAGTGATTGGCACCATTTTTGAGTGAATTGCCAAAAGTCAGATTTTTGCTGAAATTGTGACCCCGGGGCTTAGGGATTTTTTCAAAAAATCTTTTTCGGCCGGTCAAGTTTTTGAGGGCTGATTTCTTGTGCTGTGATAAAAAGCCTTCATTTTCGACTGCCAAAGCTTTCAGGGGAGCATTTGCAAGTGATTGTCACCATTTTTGAGTGAATTGCCAAAAGTTAGATTTTTGCTGAAATTGTGACCCCGGGGCTTAGGGATTTTTTCAAAAAATCTTTTTCAGCCGGTCAAGTTGTTGAGGGCTGATTTCTTGTCCTGTGATAAAAAGCCTTCTGTTTCGACTGCCTAAGCTTTCAGGGAAGCATTTGCAACCGGTTGGCACCATTTTTGAGTGAATTGCCAAAAGTCAGATTTTTGCTGAAATTGTGACCCCGGGGCTTAGGGATTTTTTCAAAAAATCTTTTTCTGCTGGTTAAGTTGTTGAGGGCTGATTTCTTGTCCTGTGATAAAAAGCCTTCTGTTTCGCCTGCCAAAGCTTTCAGGGGAGCATTTGCAAGTGATTGGCACCATTTTTGAGTGAATTGCCAAAAGTCAGATTTTTGCTGAAATTGTGACCCCGGGGCTTAGGGATTTTTTCAAAAAATCTTTTTCTGCCGGTCAAGTTGTTCAGGGCTGATTTCTTGTCCTGTGATAAAAAGCCTTCTGTTTCGACTGCCAAAGCTTTCAGGGGAGCATTTACAACCGGTTGGCACCATTTTTGAGTGAATTGCCAAATGTCAGATTTTTGCTGAAATTGTGACCCCTGGGCTTAGGGATTTTTTCAAAAAATCTTTTTCGGCCGGTCAAGTTGTTGAGGGCTGATTTCTTGTACTGTGATAAAAAGCCTTCTGTTTCGACTGCCAAAGCATTCAGGGTAGCATTTGCAATTGATTGGCACCATTTTTGAGTGAATTGCCAAAAGTCAGATTTTTGCTGAAATTGGCTTTCGGATTTTTTCAAAAAATCTTTTTCGGCCGGTCAAGTTGTTGAGGGCTCATTTCTTGTCCTGTGATAAAAAGCCTTCTGTTTCGACTGCCAAAGCTTTCAGGGGAGCATTTGCAACCGGTTGGCACCATTTTTGAGTGAATTGCCAAAAGTCAGATTTTTGCTGAAATTGTGACCCCGGGGCTTAGGGATTTTTTCAAAAAATCTTTTTCTGCCGGTCAAGTTGTTGAGGGCTGATTTCTTGTCCTGTGATAAAAAGCCTTCTGTTTCGACTGCCAAAGCTTTCAGGGGAGCATTTGCAACCGGTTGGCACCATTTTTGAGTGAATTGCCAAAAGTCAGATTTTTGCTGAAATTGTGACCCCGGGGCTTAGGGATTTTTTCAAAAAATCTTTTTCTGCCGGTCAAGTTGTTGAGGGCTGATTTCTTGTCCTGTGATAAAAACCCTTCTGTTTCAACTGCCAAAGCTTTCAGGGGAGCATTTGCAAGTGATTGTCACCATTTTTGAGTGAATTGCCAAAAGTCAGATTTTTGCTGAAATTGTGACCCCGGGGCTTAGGGATTTTTTCAAAAAATCTTTTTCTGCCGGTTAAGTTGTTGAGGGCTGATTTCTTGTCCTGTGATAAAAAGCCTTCTGTTTCGACTGCCAAAGCTTTCAGGGGAGCATTTGCAAGTGATTGTCACCATTTTTGAGTGAAATGCCAAAAGTCAGATTTTTGCTGAAATTGTGACCCCGGGGCTTAGGGATTTTTTCAAAAAATCTTTTTCTGCAGGTTAAGTTGTTGATGGCTGATTTCTAGTCCTGTGATAAAAAGCCTTCTGTTTCGCCTGCCAAAGCTTTCAGGGAGCATTTGCTTGCGATTGGCACCATTTTTGAGTGAATTGCCAAAAGTCAGATTTTTGCTGAAATTGTGACCCCGGGGCTTAGGGATTTTTTCAAAAAATATTTTTCTGCCGGTTAAGTTGTTGAGGGCTGATTTCTTGTCCTGTGATAAAAAGCCTTCTGTTTCGACTGCCAAAGCTTTCAGGGGAGCATTTGCTAGTGATTGTCACCATTTTTGAGTGAATTGCCAAAAGTCAGATTTTTGCTGAAATTGTGACCCCGGGGCTTAGGGATTTCTTCAAAAAATCTCTTTCCGCCGGTCAAGTTGTTGAGGGCTGATTTCTTGTCCTGTGATAAAAAACTTTCTGTTTCGACTGCCAAAGCTTTCAGGGGAGCATTTGCAAGTGATTGTCACCATTTTTGAGTGAATTGCCAAAAGTCAGATTTTTGCTGAAATTGTGACCCCGGGGCTTAGGGATTTTTTCAAAAAATCTTTTTCAGCCGGTCAAGTTGTTGAGGGCTGATTTCTTGTCCTGTGATAAAAAGCCTTCTGTTTCGACTGCCTAAGCTTTCAGGGAAGCATTTGCAACCGGTTGGCACCATTTTTGAGTGAATTGCCAAAAGTCAGATTTTTGCTGAAATTGTGACCCCGGGGCTTAGGGATTTTTTCAAAAAATCTTTTTCTGCCGGTTAAGTTGTTGAGGGCTGATTTCTTGTCCTGTGATAAAAAGCCTTCTGTTTGGACTGCCTAAGCTTTCAGGGGAGCATTTGCAACCAGTTGGCACCATTTTTGAGTGAATTGCCAAAAGTCAGGTTTTTGCTGAAATTGTGACCCCGGGGCTTAGGGATTTTTTCAAAAAATCTTTTTCGGCCAGTCAAGTTGTTGAGGGCTGATTTCTTGTCCTGTGATAAAAAGCCTTCTGTTTCGACTGCCAAAGCTTTCAGGGGAGCATTTGCTAGTGATTGGCACCATTTTTGAGTGAATTGCCAAAAGTCAGATTTTTGCTGAAATTGTGACCCCGGGGCTTAGGGATTTTTCCAAAAAATCTTTTTCTGCCGGTTAAGTTGTTGAGGGCTGATTTCTTGTCCTGTGATAAAAACCCTTCTGTTTCGACTGCCAAAGCTTTCAGGGGAGCATTTGCAAGTGATTGTCACCATTTTTGAGTGAATTGCCAAAAGTCAGATTTTTGCTGAAATTGTGACCCCGGGGCTTAGGGATTTTTTCAAAAAATCTTTTTCTGCCGGTTAAGTTGTTGAGGGCTGATTTCTTGTCCTGTGATAAAAAGCCTTCTGTTTCGACTGCCTAAGCTTTCAGGGGAGCATTTGCAACCGGTTGGCACCATTTTTGAGTGAATTGCCAAAAGTCAGATTTTTGCTGAAATTGTGACCCCGGGGCTTAGGGATTTTTTCAAAAAATCTTTTTCTGCCGGTTAACTTGTTGAGGGCTGATTTCTTGTCCTGTGATAAAAAGCCTTCTGTTTCGACTGCCAAACATTCAGGGTAGCATTTGCAAATGATTGTCACCATTTTTGAGTGAATTGCCAAAAGTCAGATTTCTGCTGAAATTGTGACCCCGGGGCTTAGGGATTTTTTCAAAAAATCTTTTTCTGCCGGTTAAGTTGTTGAGGGCTGATTTCTTGTCCTGTGACAAAAAGCTTTCTGTTTCGACTGCCAAACTTTTCAGGGGAGCATTTGCAAGTGATTGGCAGTATTTTTGAGTGAATTGCCAAAAGTCAGATTTTTGCTGAAATTGTGACCCCGGGGCTTAGGGATTTTTTCAAAAAATCTTTTTCGGCCGGTCAAGTTGTTGAGGGCTGATTTCTTGTCCTGTGATAAAAAGCCTTCTTTTCCGACTGCCAAAGCTTTCAGGGGAGCATTTGCAAGTGATTGGCACCATTTTTGAGTGAATTGCCAAAAGTCAGATTTTTGCTGAAATTGTGACCCCGGGGCTTAGGGATTTTTTCAAAAAATCTTTTTCTGCCGGTCAAGTTGTTGAGGGCTGATTTCTTGTCCTGTGATAAAAAGCCTTCTGTTTCGACTGCCAAAGCTTTCAGGGGAGCATTTGCAACCGGTTGGCACCATTTTTGAGTGAATTGCCAAAAGTCAGATTTTTGCTGAAATTGTGACCCCGGGGCTTAGGGATTTTTTCAAAAAATCTTTTTCTGCCGGTCAAGTTGTTGAGGGCTGATTTCTTGTCCTGTGACAAAAAGCTTTCTGTTTCGACTGCCAAACTTTTCAGGGGAGCATTTGCAAGTGATTGGCAGTATTTTTGAGTGAATTGCCAAAAGTCAGATTTTTGCTGAAATTGTGACCCCGGGGCTTAGGGATTTTTTCAAAAAATCTTTTTCGGCCGGTCAAGTTGTTGAGGGCTGATTTCTTGTCCTGTGATAAAAAGCCTTCTTTTTCGACTGCCAAAGCTTTCAGGGGAGCATTTGCAAGTGATTGGCACCATTTTTGAGTGAATTGCCAAAAGTCAGATTTTTGCTGAAATTGTGACCCCGGGGCTTAGGGATTTTTTCAAAAAATCTTTTTCTGCCGGTCAAGTTGTTGAGGGCTGATTTCTTGTCCTGTGATAAAAAGCCTTCTGTTTCGACTGCCAAAGCTTTCAGGGGAGCATTTGCAACCGGTTGGCACCATTTTTGAGTGAATTGCCAAAAGTCAGATTTTTGCTGAAATTGTGACCCCGGGGCTTAGGGATTTTTTCAAAAAATCTTTTTCTGCCGGTCAAGTTGTTGAGGGCTGATTTCTTGTCCTGTGATAAAAACCCTTCTGTTTCGACTGCCAAAGCTTTCAGGGGAGCATTTGCAAGTGATTGTCACCATTTTTGAGTGAATTGCCAAAAGTCAGATTTTTGCTGAAATTGTGACCCCGGGGCTTAGGGATTTTTTCAAAAAATCTTTTTCTGCCGGTTAAGTTGTTGAGGGCTGATTTCTTGTCCTGTGATAAAAAGCCTTCTGTTTCGACTGCCAAAGCTTTCAGGGGAGCATTTGCAAGTGATTGTCACCATTTTTGAGTGAAATGCCAAAAGTCAGATTTTTGCTGAAATTGTGACCCCGGGGCTTAGGGATTTTTTCAAAAAATCTTTTTCTGCAGGTTAAGTTGTTGATGGCTGATTTCTAGTCCTGTGATAAAAAGCCTTCTGTTTCGCCTGCCAAAGCTTTCAGGGGAGCATTTGCTTGCGATTGGCACCATTTTTGAGTGAATTGCCAAAAGTCAGATTTTTGCTGAAATTGTGACCCCGGGGCTTAGGGATTTTTTCAAAAAATATTTTTCTGCCGGTTAAGTTGTTGAGGGCTGATTTCTTGTCCTGTGATAAAAAGCCTTCTGTTTCGACTGCCAAAGCTTTCAGGGGAGCATTTGCTAGTGATTGTCACCATTTTTGAGTGAATTGCCAAAAGTCAGATTTTTGCTGAAATTGTGACCCCGGGGCTTAGGGATTTCTTCAAAAAACCTCTTTCCGCCGGTCAAGTTGTTGAGGGCTGATTTCTTGTCCTGTGATAAAAAACTTTCTGTTTCGACTGCCTAAGCTTTCAGGGAAGCATTTGCAACCGGTTGGCACCATTTTTGAGTGAATTGCCAAAAGTCAGATTTTTGCTGAAATTGTGACCCCGGGGCTTAGGGATTTTTTCAAAAAATCTTTTTCTGCCGGTTAAGTTGTTGAGGGCTGATTTCTTGTCCTGTGATGAAAAGCCTTCTGTTTGGACTGCCTAAGCTTTCAGGGGAGCATTTGCAACCAGTTGGCACCATTTTTGAGTGAATTGCCAAAAGTCAGATTTTTGCTGAAATTGTGACCCCGGGGCTTAGGGATTTTTTCAAAAAATCTTTTTCGGCCAGTCAAGTTGTTGAGGGCTGATTTCTTGTCCTGTGATAAAAAGCCTTCTGTTTCGACTGCCAAAGCTTTCAGGGGAGCATTTGCTAGTGATTGGCACCATTTTTGAGTGAATTGCCAAAAGTCAGATTTTTGCTGAAATTGTGACCCCGGGGCTTAGGGATTTTTTCAAAAAATCTTTTTCTGCCGGTTAAGTTGTTGAGGGCTGATTTCTTGTCCTGTGATAAAAACCCTTCTGTTTCGACTGCCAAAGCTTTCAGGGGAGCATTTGCAAGTGATTGTCACCATTTTTGAGTGAATTGCCAAAAGTCAGATTTTTGCTGAAATTGTGACCCCGGGGCTTAGGGATTTTTTCAAAAAATCTTTTTCTGCCGGTTAAGTTGTTGAGGGCTGATTTCTTGTCCTGTGATAAAAAGCCTTCTGTTTCGACTGCCTAAGCTTTCAGGGGAGCATTTGCAACCGGTTGGCACCATTTTTGAGTGAATTGCCAAAAGTCAGATTTTTGCTGAAATTGTGACCCCGGGGCTTAGGGATTTTTTCAAAAAATCTTTTTCTGCCGGTTAACTTGTTGAGGGCTGATTTCTTGTCCTGTGATAAAAAGCCTTCTGTTTCGACTGCCAAAGCATTCAGGGTAGCATTTGCAAATGATTGTCACCATTTTTGAGTGAATTGCCAAAAGTCAGATTTCTGCTGAAATTGTGACCCCGGGGCTTAGGGATTTTTTCAAAAAATCTTTTTCTGCCGGTTAAGTTGTTGAGGGCTGATTTCGTGTCCTGTGACAAAAAGCTTTCTGTTTCGACTGCCAAACTTTTCAGGGGAGCATTTGCAAGTGATTGGCAGTATTTTTGAGTGAATTGCCAAAAGTCAGATTTTTGCTGAAATTGTGACCCCGGGGCTTAGGGATTTTTTCAAAAAATCTTTTTCGGCCGGTCAAGTTGTTGAGGGCTGATTTCTTGTCCTGTGATAAAAAGCCTTCTGTTTCGACTGCCAAAGCTTTCAGGGGAGCATTTGCTTGCGATTGGCACCATTTTTGAGTGAATTGCCAAAAGTCAGATTTTTGCTGAAATTGTGACCCCGGGGCTTAGGGATTTTTTCAAAAAATCTTTTTCTGCCGGTTAAGTTGTTGAGGGCTGATTTCTTGTCCTGTGATAAAAAGCCTTCTGTTTCGACTGCCAAAGCTTTCAGGGGAGCATTTGCTAGTGATTGTCACCATTTTTGAGTGAATTGCCAAAAGTCAGATTTTTGCTGAAATTGTGACCCCGGGGCTTAGGGATTTTTTCAAAACATCTTTTTCGGCCGGTCAAGTTGTTGAGGGCTGATTTCTTGTCCTGTGATAAAAACCCTTCTGTTTCGACTGCCAAAGCATTCAGGGTAGCATTTGCAAGTGATTGGGACCATTTTTGAGTGAATTGCCAAAAGTCAGATTTTTGCTGAAATTGTGACCCCGGGGCTTAGGGATTTTTTCAAAAAATCTTTTTCGGCCGGTCAAGTTGTTGAGGGCTGATTTCTTGTCCTGTGATAAAAAGCCTTCTGTTTCGACTGCCAAAGCATTCATGGTAGCATTTGCAAATGATTGTCACCATTTTTGAGTGAATTGCCAAAAGTCAGATTTCTGCTGAAATTGTGACCCCGGGGCTTAGGGATTTTTTCAAAAAATCTTTTTCTGCCGGTTAAGTTGTTGAGGGCTGATTTCTTGTCCTGTGATAAAAAGCCTTCTGTTTCGACTGCCAAAGCTTTCAGGGGAGCATTTGCTAGTGATTGTCACCATTTTTGAGTGAATTGCCAAAAGTCAGATTTTTGCTGAAATTGTGACCCCGGGGCTTAGGGATTTTTTCAAAACATCTTTTTCGGCCGGTCAAGTTGTTGAGGGCTGATTTCTTGTCCTGTGATAAAAACCCTTCTGTTTCGACTGCCAAAGCATTCAGGGTAGCATTTGCAAGTGATTGGGACCATTTTTGAGTGAATTGCCAAAAGTCAGATTTTTGCTGAAATTGTGACCCCGGGGCTTAGGGATTTTTTCAAAAAATCTTTTTCGGCCGGTCAAGTTGTTGAGGGCTGATTTCTTGTCCTGTGATAAAAAGCCTTCTGTTTCGACTGCCAAAGCATTCATGGTAGCATTTGCAAATGATTGTCACCATTTTTGAGTGAATTGCCAAAAGTCAGATTTCTGCTGAAATTGTGACCCCGGGGCTTAGGGATTTTTTCAAAAAATCTTTTTCTGCCGGTTAAGTTGTTGAGGGCTGATTTCTTGTCCTGTGACAAAAAGCTTTCTGTTTCGACTGCCAAACTTTTCAGGGGAGCATTTGCAAGTGATTGGCAGTATTTTTGAGTGAATTGCCAAAAGTCAGATTTTTGCTGAAATTGTGACCCCGGGGCTTAGGGATTTTTTCAAAACATCTTTTTCTGCCGGTTAAGTTGTTGAGGGCTGATTTCTTGTCCTGTGATAAAAAGCCTTCTGTTTCGACTGCCAAAGCTTTCAGGGGAGCATTTGCTAGTTTTTGTCACCATTTTTGAGTGAATTGCCAAAAGTCAGATTTTTGCTGAAATTGTGACCCCGGGGCTTAGGGATTTTTTCAAAACATCTTTTTCTGCCGGTTAAGTTGTTGAGGGCTGATTTCTTGTCCTGTGATAAAAACCCTTCTGTTTCGACTGCCAAAGCATTCAGGGGAGCATTTGCAAGTGATTGGCACCATTTTTGAGTGAATTGCCAAAAGTCAGATTTTTGCTGAAATTGTGACCCCGGGGCTTAGGGATTTTTTCAAAAAATCTTTTCTGCCGGTTAAGTTTTTGAGGGCTGATTTCTTGTCCTGTGATAAAAAGCCTTCTGTTTGGACTGCCTAAGCTTTCAGGGGAGCATTTGCAACCAGTTGGCACCATTTTTGAGTGAATTGCCAAAAGTCAGATTTTTGCTGAAATTGTGACCCCGGGGCTTAGAGATTTTTTCAAAAAATCTTTTTCGGCCAGTCAAGTTGTTGAGGGCTGATTTCTTGTCCTGTGATAAAAAGCCTTCTGTTTCGACTGCCAAAGCTTTCAGGGGAGCATTTGCTAGTGATTGGCACCATTTTTGAGTGAATTGCCAAAAGTCAGATTTTTGCTGAAATTGTGACCCCGGGGCTTAGGGATTTTTTCAAAAAATCTTTTTCTGCCGGTTAACTTGTTGAGGGCTGATTTCTTGTCCTGTGATAAAAAGCCTTCTGTTTCGACTGCCAAAGCATTCAGGGTAGCATTTGCAAATGATTGTCACCATTTTTGAGTGAATTGCCAAAAGTCAGATTTCTGCTGAAATTGTGACCCCGGGGCTTAGGGATTTTTTCAAAAAATCTTTTTCTGCCGGTTAAGTTGTTGAGGGCTGATTTCTTGTCCTGTGATAAAAAGCCTTCTGTTTCGACTGCCAAAGCTTTCAGGGGAGCATTTGCAACCAGTTGGCACCATTTTTGAGTGAATTGCCAAAAGTCAGATTTTTGCTGAAATTGTGACCCCGGGGCTTAGGGATTTTTTCAAAAAATCTTTTTCTGCCGGTTAAGTTGTTGAGGGCTGATTTCTTGTCCTGTGATAAAAAGCCTTCTGTTTCGACTGCCAAAGCTTTAAGGGGAGCATTTGCAAGTGATTGTCACCATTTTTGAGTGAATTGCCAAAAGTCAGATTTTTGCTGAAATTGTGACCCCAGGGCTTAGGGATTTTTTCAAAAAATCTTTTTCTGCCGGTTAAGTTGTTGAGGGCTGATTTCTTGTCCTGTGATAAAAACCCTTCTGTTTCGACTGCCAAAGCTTTCAGGGGAGCATTTGCTAGTGATTGGCACCATTTTTGAGTGAATTGCCAAAAGTCAGATTTTTGCTGAAATTGTGACCCCGGGGCTTAGGGATTTTTTCAAAAAATCTTTTTCTGCCGGTTAACTTTTTGAGGGCTGATTTCTTGTCCTGTGATAAAAAGCCTTCTGTTTCGACTGCCAAAGCTTTCACGGGAGCATTTGCAACCAGTTGGCACCATTTTTGAGTGAATTGCCAAAAGTCAGATTTTTGCTGAAATTGTGACCCCGGGGCTTAGGGATTTTTTCAAAAAATCTTTTTCGGCCGGTCAAGTTGTTGAGGGCTGATTTCTTGTCCTGTGATAAAAAGCCTTCTGTTTCGACTGCCAAAGCTTTCAGGGGAGCATTTGCAACCAGTTGGCACCATTTTTGAGTGAATTGCCAAAAGTCAGATTTTTGCTGAAATTGTGACCCCGGGGCTTAGGGATTTTTTCAAAAAATCTTTTTCGGCCGGTCAAGTTGTTGAGGGCTGATTTCTTGTCCTGTGATAAAAAGCCTTCTGTTTCGACTGCCAAAGCTTTCAGGGGAGCATTTGCTTGCGATTGGCACCATTTTTGAGTGAATTGCCAAAAGTCAGATTTTTGCTGAAATTGTGACCCCGGGGCTTAGGGATTTTTTCAAAAAATCTTTTTCGGCCGGTCAAGTTGTTGAGGGCTGATTTCTTGTCCTGTGATAAAAAGCCTTCTGTTTCGACTGCCAAAGCTTTCAGGGGAGCATTTGCTTGCGATTGGCACCATTTTTGAGTGAATTGCCAAAGGTCAGATTTTTGCTGAAATTGTGACCCCGGGGCTTAGGGATTTTTTCAAAAAATCTTTTTCTGCCGGTTAAGTTGTTGAGGGCTGATTTCTTGTCCAGTGATAAAAAGCCTTCTGTTTCGACTGCCAAAGCTTTCAGGGGAGCATTTGCAACCAGTTGGCACCATTTTTGAGTGAATTGCCAAAAGTCAGATTTTTGCTGAAATTGTGACCCCGGGGCTTAGGGATTTTTTCAAAAAATCTTTTTCGGCCGGTCAAGTTGTTGAGGGCTGATTTCTTGTCCTGTGATACAAAGCTTTCTGTTTCGCCTGCCAAAGCTTTCAGGGGAGCATTTGCAAGTGATTGGCACCATTTTTGAGTGAATTGCCAAAAGTCAGATTTTTGCTGAAATTGTGACCCCGGGGCTTAGGGATTTTTTCAAAAAATCTTTTTCGGCCGGTCAAGTTGTTGAGGGCTGATTTCTTGTCCTGTGATAAAAAGCCTTCTGTTTCGACTGCCAAAGCTTTCAGGGGAGCATTTGCAACCAGTTGGCACCATTTTTGAGTGAATTGCCAAAAGTCAGATTTTTGCTGAAATTGTGACCCCGGGGCTTAGGGATTTTTTCAAAAAATCTTTTTCGGCCGGTCAAGTTGTTGAGGGCTGATTTCTTGTCCTGTGATAAAAAGCCTTCTGTTTCGACTGCCAAAGCTTTCAGGGGAGCATTTGCTTGCGATTGGCACCATTTTTGAGTGAATTCCCAAAAGTCAGATTTTTGCTGAAATTGTGACCCCGGGGCTTAGGGATTTTTTCAAAAAATCTTTTTCGGCCGGTCAAGTTGTTGAGGGCTGATTTCTTGTCCTGTGATAAAAAGCCTTCTGTTTCGACTGCCAAAGCTTTCAGGGGAGCATTTGCTTGCGATTGGCACCATTTTTGAGTGAATTGCCAAAAGTCAGATTTTTGCTGAAATTGTGACCCCGGGGCTTAGGGATTTTTTCAAAAAATCTTTTTCTGCCGGTTAAGTTGTTGAGGGCTGATTTCTTGTCCAGTGATAAAAAGCCTTCTGTTTCGACTGCCAAAGCTTTCAGGGGAGCATTTGCAACCAGTTGGCACCATTTTTGAGTGAATTGCCAAAAGTCAGATTTTTGCTGAAATTGTGACCCCGGGGCTTAGGGATTTTTTCAAAAAATCTTATTCGGCCGGTAAAGTTGTTGAGGGCTGATTTCTTGTCCTGTGATACAAAGCTTTCTGTTTCGCCTGCCAAAGCTTTCAGGGGAGCATTTGCAAGTGATTGGCACCATTTTTGAGTGAATTGCCAAAAGTCAGATTTTTGCTGAAATTGTGACCCCGGGGCTTAGGGATTTTTTCAAAAAATCTTTTTCTGCCGGTCAAGTTGTTGAGGGCTGATTTCTTGTCCTGTGATAAAAACCCTTCTCTTTCGACTGCCAAAGCTTTCAGGGGAGCATTTGCAAGTGGTTGTCACCATTTTTGAGTGAATTGCCAATAGGGCTTAGGGCTTAGGGATTGTGGCTTAGGGATTTTTTCAAAAAATCTTTTTCTGCCAGTTAAGTTGTTGAGGGCTGATTTCTTGTCCTGTGATAAAAAGCCTTCTGTTTCGCCTGCCAAAGCTTTCAGGGGAGCATTTGCAACCAGTTGGCACCATTTTTGAGTGAATTGCCAAAAGTCAGATTTTTGCTGAAATTGTGACCGCGGGGCTTAGGGATTTTTTCAAAAAATCTTTTTTGGCCGGTCAAGTTGTTGAGGGCTGATTTCTTGTCCTGTGATAAAAAGCCTTCTGTTTCGACTGCCAAAGCTTTCAGGGGAGCATTTGCTAGTGATTGGCTCCATTTTTGAGTGAATTGCCAAAAGTCAGATTTTTGCTGAAATTGTGACCCCGGGGCTTAGGGATTTTTTCAAAAAATCTTTTTCAGCCGGTCAAGTTGTTGAGGGCTGATTTCTTGTCCTGTGATAAAAACCCTTCTGTTTCGACTGCCAAAGCTTTCAGGGGAGCATTTGCAAGTGATTGTCAACATTTTTGAGTGAATTGTCAAAAGTCAGATTTTTGCTGAAATTGTGACCCCGGGGCTTAGGGATTTTTTCAAAAAATCTTTTTCTGCCGGTTAAGTTGTTGAGGGCTGATTTCTTGTCCTGTGATAAAAAGCCTTCTGTTTCGACTGCCAAAGCTTTCAGGGGAGCATTTGCAACCAGTTGGCACCATTTTTGATTGAATTGCCAAAAGTTAGATTTTTGCTGAAATTGTGACCCCGGGGCTTAGGGATTTTTTCAAAAAATCTTTTTCTGCCGGTTAAGTTGTTGAGGGCTGATTTCTTGTCCTGTGATAAAAAGCTTTCTGTTTCGCCTGCCAAAGCTTTCAGGGGAGCATTTGCAAGTGATTGGCACCATTTTTGAGTGAATTGCCAAAAGTCAGATTTTTGCTGAAATTGTGACCCCGGGGCTTAGGGATTTTTTCAAAAAATCTTTTTCCGCCGGTCAAGTTGTTGAGGGCTGATTTCTTGTCCTGTGATAAAAAGCCTTCTGTTTCGACTGCCAAAGCTTTCAGGGGAGCATTTGCAAGTGATTGTCACCATTTTTGAGTGAATTGCCAAAAGTCAGATTTTTGCTGAAATTGTGACCCCGGGGCTTAGGGATTTTTTCAAAAAATCTTTTTCTGCCGGTCAAGTTGTTGAGGGCTGATTTCTTGTCCTGTGATAAAAACCCTTCTGTTTCGACTGCCAAAGCTTTCAGGGGAGCATTTGCAAGTGATTGTCACCATTTTTGAGTGAATTGCCAAAAGTCAGATTTTTGCTGAAATTGTGACCCCGGGGCTTAGGGATTTTTTCAAAAAATCTTTTTCTGCCGGTTAAGTTGTTGAGGGCTGATTTCTTGTCCTGTGATAAAAAGCCTTCTGTTTCGACTGCCAAAGCTTTCAGGGGAGCATTTGCAACCAGTTGGCACCATTTTTGATTGAATTGCCAAAAGTTAGATTTTTGCTGAAATTGTGACCCCGGGGCTTAGGGATTTTTTCAAAAAATCTTTTTCTGCCGGTTAAGTTGTTGAGGGCTGATTTCTTGTCCTGTGATAAAAAGCTTTCTGTTTCGCCTACCAAAGCTTTCAGGGGAGCATTTGCAAGTGATTGGCACCATTTTTGACAGAATTGCCAAAAGTCAGATTTTTGCTGAAATTGTGACCCCGGGCCTTAGGGATTTTTTCAAAAAATCTTTTTCTGCCGGTCAATTTGTTGAGGGCTGATTTCTTGTCCTGTGATAAAAAGCCTTCTGTTTCGCCTGCCAAAGCTTTCAGGGGAGCATTTGCAACCGGTTGGCACCATTTTTGAGTGAATTGCCAAAAGTCAGATTTTTGCTGAAATTGTGACCCCGGGGCTTAGGGATTTTTTCAAAAAATCTTTTTCTGCCGGTTAAGTTGTTGAGGGCTGATTTCTTGTCCTGTGATAAAAAGCTTTCTGTTTCGCCTGCCAAAGCTTTCAGGGGAGCATTTGCACGTGATTGGCACCATTTTTGAGTGAATTGCCAAAAGTCAGATTTTTGCTGAAATTGTGACCCCGGGGCTTAGGGATTTTTTCAAAAAATCTTTTTCTGCCGGTCAAGTTGTTGAGGGCTGATTTCTTTTCCTGTGATAAAAAGCCTTCTGTTTCGACTGCCAAAGCTTTCAGGGGAGCATTTGCAAGTGATTGTCACCATTTTTGAGTGAATTGTCAAAAGTCAGATTTTTGCTGAAATTGTGACCCCGGGGCTTAGGGATTTTTTCAAAAAATCTTTTTCGGCCGGTTAAGTTGTTGAGGGCTGATTTCTTGTCCTGTGATAAAAAGCCTTCTGTTTCGACTGCCAAAGCTTTCAGGGGAGCATTTGCAACCAGTTGGCACCATTTTTGAGTGAATTGCCAAAAGTCAGATTTTTGCTGAAATTGTGACCCCGGGGCTTAGGGATTTTTTCAAAAAATCTTTTTCTGCCGGTTAAGTTGTTGAGGGCTGATTTCTTGTCCTGTGATAAAAAGCCTTCTGTTTAGACTGCCTAAGCTTTCAGGGGAGCATTTGCAAGTGATTGGCACCATTTTTGAGTGAATTGCCAAAAGTCAGATTTTTGCTGAAATTGTGACCCCGGGGCTTAGGGATTTTTTCAAAAAATCTTTTTCGGCCGGTCAAGTTGTTGAGGGCTGATTTCTTGTCCTGTGATAAAAAGCTTTCTGTTTCGCCTGCCAAAGCTCTCAGGGGAGCATTTGCAAGTGATTGGCACCATTTTTGAGTGAATTGCCAAAAGTCAGATTTTTGCTGAAATTGTGACCCCGTGGCTTATTGATTTTTTCAAAAAATCTTTTTCTGCCGGTCAAGTTGTTGAGGGCTGATTTCTTGTCCTGTGATAAAAACCCTTCTGTTTCGACTGCCAAAGCTTTCAGGGGAGCATTTGCAAGTGATTGTCACCATTTTTGAGTGAATTGCCAAAAGTCAGATTTTTGCTGAAATTGTGACCCCGGGGCTTAGGGATTTTTTCAAAAAATCTTTTTCTGCCGGTTAAGTTGTTGAGGGCTGATTTCTTGTCTTGTGATAAAAAGCCTTCTGTTTCGACTGCCAAAGCTTTCAGGGGAGCATTTGCAACCAGTTGGCACCATTTTTGAGTGAATTGCCAAAAGTCAGATTTTTGCTGAAATTGTGTGTAGGGATTTTTTCAAAAAATCTTTTTCGGCCGGTCAAGTTGTTGAGGGCTGATTTCTTGTCCTGTGATAAAAAGCCTTCTGTTTCGCCTGCCAAAGCTTTCAGGGGAGCATTTGCAACCAGTTGGCACCATTTTTGAGTGAATTGCCAAAAGTCAGGTTTTTGCTGAAATTGTGACCCCGGGGCTTAGGGATTTTTTCAAAAAATCTTTTTCTGCCGGTTAACTTGTTGAGGGCTGATTTCTTGTCCTGTGATAAAAAGCCTTCTGTTTCGACTGCCAAAGCTTTCAGGGTAGCATTTGCAACCGGTTGGCACCATTTTTGAGTGAATTGCCAAAAGTCAGATTGTTGTTGAAATTGTGACCCCGGGGCTTAGGGATTTTTTCAAAAAATCATTTTCTGCCAGTCAAGTTGTTGAGGGCTGATTTCTTGTCCTGTGATAAAAAGCCTTCTGTTTCAACTGCCAAAGCTTTCAGGGGAGCATTTGCAACCGGTTGGCACCATTTTTGAGTGAATTGCCAAAAGTCAGATTTTTGCTGAAATTGTGACCCCGGGGCTTAGGGATTTTTTCAAAAAATCTTTTTCTGCCGGTTAAGTTGTTGAGGGCTGATTTCTTGTCCTGTGATAAAAAGCCTTCTGTTTCGCCTGCCAAAGCTTTCAGGGGAGCATTTGCAAGTGATTGGCACCATTTTTGACAGAATTGCCAAAAGTCAGATTTTTGCTGAAATTGTGACCCCGGGGCTTAGGGATTTTTTCAAAAAATCTTTTTCTGCTGGTTAAGTTGTTGAGGGCTGATTTCTTGTCCTGTGATAAAAAGCCTTCTGTTTAGACTGCCTAAGCTTTCAGGGGAGCATTTGCAAGTGATTGGCACCATTTTTGAGTGAATTGCCAAAAGTCAGATTTTTGCTGAAATTGTGACCCCGGGGCTTAGGGATTTTTTCAAAAAATCTTTTTCGGCCGGTCAAGTTGTTGAGGGCTGATTTCTTGTCCTGTGATAAAAAGCTTTCTGTTTCGCCTGCCAAAGCTCTCAGGGGAGCATTTGCAAGTGATTGGCACCATTTATGAGTGAATTGCCAAAAGTCAGATTTTTGCTGAAATTGTGACCCCGTGGCTTATTGATTTTTTCAAAAAATCTTTTTCTGCCGGTCAAGTTGTTGAGGGCTGATTTCTTGTCCTGTGATAAAAACCCTTCTGTTTCGACTGCCAAAGCTTTCAGGGGAGCATTTGCAAGTGATTGTCACCATTTTTGAGTGAATTGCCAAAAGTCAGATTTTTGCTGAAATTGTGATCCCGGGGCTTAGGGATTTTTTCAAAAAATCTTTTCCTGCCGGTTAAGTTGTTGAGGGCTGATTTCTTGTCCTGTGATAAAAAGCCTTCTGTTTCGACTGCCAAAGCTTTCAGGGGAGCATATGCAACCAGTTGGCACCATTTTTGAGTGAATTGCCAAAAGTCAGATTTTTGCTGAAATTGTGACCCCGGGGCTTAGGGATTTTTTCAAAAAATCTTTTTCGGCCGGTTAACTTGTTGAGGGCTGATTTCTTGTACTGTGATAAAAAGCCTTCTGTTTCGACTGCCAAAGCTTTCAGGGGAGCATTTGCAACCGGTTGGCACCATTTTTGAGTGAATTGCCAAAAGTCAGATTTTTGCTGAAATTGTGACCCCGGGGCTTAGGGATTTTTTCAAAAAATCTTTTTCTGCCGGTTAACTTGTTGAGGGCTGATTTCTTGTCCTGTGATAAAAAGCCTTCTGTTTCGACTGCCAAAGCTTTCAGGGGAGCATTTGCAACCGGTTGGCACCATTTTTGAGTGAATTGCCAAAAGTCAGATTGTTGTTGAAATTGTGACCCCGGGGCTTAGGGATTTTTTCAAAAAATCATTTTCTGCCAGTCAAGTTGTTGAGGGCTGATTTCTTGTCCTGTGATAAAAAGCCTTCTGTTTCAACTGCCAAAGCTTTCAGGGGAGCATTTGCAACCGGTTGGCACCATTTTTGAGTGAATTTCCAAAAGTCAGATTTTTGCTGAAATTGTGACCCCGGGGCTTAGGGATTTTTTCAAAAAATCTTTTTCTGCCGGTTAAGTTGTTGAGGGCTGATTTCTTGTCCTGTGATAAAAAGCTTTCTGTTTCGACTGCCAAAGCTTTCAGGGGAGCATATGCAACCAGTTGGCACCATTTTTGAGTGAATTGCCAAAAGTCAGATTTTTGCTGAAATTGTGACCCCGGGGCTTAGGGATTTTTTCAAAAAATCTTTTTCGGCCGGTTAACTTGTTGAGGGCTGATTTCTTGTACTGTGATAAAAAGCCTTCTGTTTCGACTGCCAAAGCTTTCAGGGGAGCATTTGCAACCGGTTGGCACCATTTTTGAGTGA